>NC_041334.1:33177504-33238965 GCF_004354835.1 Perca flavescens | reverse complement strand
TTGAAATACTGGAGAAATTCAATCGCAGACAGTCCATGGATATTGTCACATTCATTGGTGATGAAGTCAAAGCCAGTATCTGACCCGATAACTTTGGAGACATCAGAACACGCAGCTCGTTACAATGAACAGGATGGCGTCACAATCAAAGCCAAGATTTACAGAAATAGTTTTGCAACCACTGTTACTACTGTCGACCCACTTCCATCTGAACAATCCACAAAGTACAAATCTGGTTCAGTGGCAAAGTGGTTCAATCTGCAAAAGAACACCAACATTTGTGTGTTTGCTCTCAAAAGGTCACCCTGGTACTGTCCACAATTGAAGGAGAAAGCACATAGGGACAGATAAACTTTTAAAGAAAAAAGGGTCTGTTTGGTTGCCTCTGCCATTGGGCATATGGTAAGGATTCGACACCGGCTTGACTTTTAATATCTGCAGCCAAAAACCATCCCGAAGCGTCCTTCATATCGACCAGCATGTGAGACCAAGCCCCAGCACAGATCATATGGCCCAAGGAACATCGGTGAACAGGGCACTGATCTCTGCAAACATGTGAATATACAGGGGCGGGATTAGTGATGGGATTTTTATCCATCCCCCCACCAGTTCAGGTAAAATCCAGCAAAGGAGACAAAGTCATACAAGCGTATGCATTTTGCTTGATCCAGGCAGTACAGTCACATTTGTTCAAGAAACCCTGATGAAGTTAAAATGAATGGAAGGAAAACTCAAAATCAGTCCTGAACCGGGGTTCAAGATTTCATCAGTTTCCAGTCTGGAGTTGACTGGTTTAGGCTGCAAGTCTCACTGGAAAGCGGTTCTATGACTTACCAGAAAGTCTACACTCAGGAAAGGAAAGGATGCCTGTAGGAACAGACAGCATCATCAAAGAAGAGGAACTGGTTAAATGGCGTTACTTGGATGGGTGTTGATGTTCCACGCGCCTGAACAGGCGTGGAAGGTTGATGAGCACCATGCCTCCAAACTGCTTGAACCCTGGTCAATAGTCATGGAAATGGACCCACGCCATTAGACCCTATTGGGGTGGGTTATTGGCCCCATTCAAGGATGCAGTAATGAGCGGTGAGAGTCATTAATTGCTAATACAACCAGATCTCCACAGAAAGGTTAGAGGAGTTGCTGAATGATCATTACAACCAGGATTTTAATGAACCCCAGCAGATGACCAGGAGGAGACAAGAAGCAGCCACAGCGAAGAGGAAATCTAGCTGTGAAGAAACAAGATGACTTAAAAGAGGAAGAAAGCAACTCACTTGAGAGAGAGACAACCAGGGGAGTAGATTTTTATGAAAGTAAGAGCAAGGGAAGGATCTTCAAAGACGTTTCTCTGGTGTTGCAGTCATCCTCCAGTGAGGATGAGAAGGAGTACGGCTGGGGTGACTCCAGTAAAGAGGACAATGACGACTCCAGATGGAAAAGAAAGTAAACAACGCAAAAAAGATCTGCAAAATCCTGAAGGACTATACAACCTGCAGACGGAGGAAATGCTCTAAAGGAGGAGGAAACAAAAGGCAGGAGAAAATTGGAACATCAAGGCAGATGAATCAAGCAGAAGGAATTATTGTGTCAAAACAGGACAAAATATGGAGAAGGATAAGATCAAAAAAAGAAAAAAGACCTTCTGTAGGAGGCTGAAGTATAAGTTGTAATAGTCACCACTAATGGCCCATCTCAGATTTTTAAGTTGTTTGATTTATTTCAAATGGTTTGTTGGCTCCATTATGTAAATGTTTATTGAATTGTTTATGTCCTCCTGCCATTAACAATTAGGGGCGGTGTGTTGGAGCCATTTTCACCGCTGTTTGTATAAGGCTAGTATGTTGATTATGTCAGGTGCAGTTTATGTTTGAGCACTGGGTGGAGCATTTGCTTTTGGAAGACATAAAGCTAATCAACCTGGGTAAACAGGTGTGTGGAAGCAGGGAAGCAGACAGCTTTTACCGTGTTAGCGTGTCCAGTTTGGGCAGTGTTTCAGTTGTTTTGACGAAGCTAAACCAGAAATGAAATGAAATGGACTCTATGCTTGTGCGACGGTAAGCAGGCGTTATACAGAAAATAAATGGGTCTGTACGAAATACAGATAAATTGGACATTGATTATTAGCCGCCAGAACACTTGGCGTCAAGCAAGTTTCTGATCCCACCATATTGGCTAATATGCGAGTTGATAAAAGACTCTACAGTGTATAATACAGTTGTTTACTGTTTTTAAACTTTCTCATCTTTAATTTTTGTTCTTCAGCTGCTTTACTTCATCCTGTAAATGTCTTGAGATAAACAGCAATAGATGAAAGCAAGACAGTTTGAGATTATTTATGCTTTATAGATGGTGTGAAGTTGGATCCTGTGTGTTATATCAGTAAACCTTTCTTACCAGAAACTTTCCTCTGGATCTGGCTGTAGTTGCTGCTCAGTTGGTGATGGTATCTGGTCTTTTGGCAAAGTCACTGAAATATAAGATAAGGTAAGACTTTATTGATTGATTGACTCTCTGGTGTTGCAGCAGCACGTGACAAAAATAAGTACAAGGAAACAATGTAACACACAGGGTGAAATGAGAAATAAAACAGGAAAAACTACAACTGAAAACCACAACCATGACAGTATCAAGTGTGAAAAGAACCAAAACAAGCTCTGTTTAGTGCCTGTCCTTTAACACCCCTCCCCAAAAAAAACAGTCTCCTCTGATTGACAGAAATAAGTACAGTTACATAGAGAAAGGTAATAATAAAATAAAAAAAAGAATTGTATAAAATGTAAAACTATAAAAAGAAAAAAGACTGAAAAATACCCATCCCCAAAAAATACAGTCTGCTCCGATTGACTTATGAAAAACAATAGTTAGTGGTTAAGCCGTGGGTGAAGATACTTAGATGGGGCGGTATTTTCTAATGAGGCTGCATGAGAAAGAGGAAGGGAGTCAAACGTGAATAGCTTGTTGAATCGCATGTTTTATGATCTAGGCTGCCTACAAAAAGCTGACTGTTGGTTGTCTTATTTCACAGTTGGGATTGGTAGGCACGCCAAATACCCAAACATATTTGCACCAGCACTGAAAACGTATTTCATGTTATTTCTCCTTTAAGATTTGACAGTTTGTATTAAAAACATAATTACTCACAGCGAATGAAGAGTCCAGCCAATAGCAGAAGATAAAACCCCCCCAGAGCCACTGCAGTAGCTCTGAACCACCTTCTGTTGCCGGCTGCAGGATTGCGTGGTCCTACAGAGACAAAATACATCCAGAACATCTTTTATTGTTTGTTTGAAGTTTGAACGATAAGAATAATGACTCACAAGGCACCAGATTACATCACCAAGACACCTGATAAACACTCACAATGAACGGTAACTAATGGTGGATTGATTCATTGTGAATTAACACACATTATCTAGTTTAAATAAAGCCTCACAGAAACAGAGATGAACTTCCCCTTTACAACAATCATCATTTCAGACTTACTGGCTCTTTGTGACCCGAGATCAGCGTGATGCTCTTCATCGTCTAAGAACTCCACCTGATTCTCCTCTTCCTCTCTGCTGTTCTCTTCGACGTTTCTGTTATATCTCACATTCAAGTTCAAACGTGGCACAGCGAGAGCATCTGCAGCCATCTTGATAAACTGAACTGAACCTATTCTTAGGGACACTGTCCGTCTATGTGTTGAGCACTCATTTAACACAGGAAGTGACCTCAGCACAAACCACTAAGATGGATGCACACCCTAATACATTTGTTACTGTTAGACGAAAGGTCCCACTTAACGTAAAAAGTTGACTCACATTAATGAGTATCAGTATAATGAAACCTTTCAAATAAACCTTATTAAAAGTATATTAAAGTTAAGTAAAGCTAATGAAATAATTTCTTCCTGATTGTAAAATGAGGAAATACGACAGTATCTGTGCATAGCTGTATTCACACATGCCTGTGATGTGACCGCACTGTTATTTTTTGTTCTGTTTGTTAGAAAAAGGGTTTAGGTGTGAATTTAAATTCAAACCATAGCTGCTCTTCACTTCCTACTACTGGTTACTGCGCTGTGTAGATCAGTCACTTTGCTGATGTAAAACTTTGGTAGATATATATTCAGTAATGTAACATACTCTACTGATGCTATGTATAGACGGAAACGAACTGAAAGAAAGCGCTAAAGTTGTGTTGCGTTATCACTTTACTGCGTTAGGCTGCCGTTTTTGGGGGCTACCGGTTTACCTTTTTTTTTCCACTTGGCGTGCATATGGTGACCCAAAAGTGTGTGAAATTCGATGTAGTATGCACACCAGGCGGCTAGGCGGTAGCACTGCCACACAACACCACCAAGTCTGCGCTCATGTAAAACCTTCCTTCTACTCTCCCTAGTAGCGCCAAACCAAAACATGGTGAAGTGAACAACAAAACCGAACAATTTTGTCTGGACAGATGAGGAAGTGGCACAACAGGGCATGGACTGGGAGTCCTGCCAGTCAAAAATATATAGACAAATGGACCGAATGTCTTCAGCAGTATCCCGTACCTGGAGGGACGTCATATCCACACTAGAAAGACGCTATCTGTAAAAGTGTAGGCAGGCTGTGGATAGCCAATGGCGGAGTGGCCATGGGCGAGTAATCCTCTATATTTTGATTTATGTAACGAAATATGGGGTGGGTGGCCAGCCACCACAACAATAGAGGCTGCAGACTTTTGCGTTTTACCCTTTAGATGGGAACGCGACGGTAAAGCGTTTTTAAGATTTCCACTCTGGAGGGTGGTTTCACTTTGCGCGTTTTAAGCCCCAAAAACACCGTCGCCAAAAGGAACATCTGATAAAACATTTTAGGTATTCACCCATGGCGTTTTTCGTGTAAACAGAGCCTTTATGCATTTCTGGATACGAGGATACGAGTCTGAAAACAAAAGTCTGCTGCAACAAAAGTATGTAGGCAGTGTTTGAATTACACCAGGGCTTTTGGGGAGCCCTATTATTCGGAGATGGGAGGTTACCGTACAGATGCCCCTCATACATGAACTCATCCACCTACAACAACAAAGAAAACAGAACAATTATTCACCGTTGCAAAGTTTTATACAAAGCGCCCTCCGCTGAGACAAAACATGCCAACACACGGTGGAGAGGCAATGGTTTGTTTTAAGAGACAGAACGCATGGGAAGAAAAATTAAGAAAACGTACATGATGACAAACAAAACACTGTCACACATCGACACATAGAGCTACATTACGTCAACAGCTACCCAAAACAAATGTGTCGTTATTGTACATTACGTGGAAGGTTATCAACATAACAATTAATTTCATTAAACAGCAAACTTATTCAATCTCACACACTTTTGTTGTCTGAAGGATGTTTTATTTTATTTTCTTATCTGACTCTTGTTATGTGAAGCACAGTGGTCAACTTCTGTTGTGTTTACTAGTGCTATTTGAAAAAAATAAAATCTCTAATAGTGGTTTGTGCTCAAATACAGACGCTTGGTCAGGTGTCTTTGGCATTTGTTATTGACGCTTAAAAGTCTTGCACCTGGTGGGAGTGTTGCCATCACTTTTCGACACTCTGGGTCGGGACGTACGTTTAACTAACCCGCGGGATAAGAACGGGACAGTAAGGGTTAGGAAAAGATGGTGCATTTCATACTACTCTCTACTGTTGTTCCCTTAATACTACATCATCTTACAGTGCTGCTCTGTGCGTTCCATACAGACCCTGAAGGATGCTTATTGCGTCGTAACTGACCAAGCGTCGATATTTGATGAGTTGGGAGTGAGACGGGTCGAAAGCGGCCGTGGTGCGGTTAACGTTACACTTCCTCTGAAACAGAGAAGGCACAACAGTGTTCTCTATGCCCTGGTGACTGACTGACAGGCTGCAGGTTGTTGGGCAAAGCAACTTTATTTCTATAGCACATTTCAGCAACAAAGCAATTCAACATGCTTTACATAAAACATTAAAGAGCAGTTAAAAACTTTCATGAAAGAGATGAAGAAATAACAACAGGCTACAATGGAATAAGATAAAAAATACAACAATAACAGCTGCCATTATAAGAAATGAATAATTATTTGATTTGATAGGTTGTAGGGATGAGTTAGGGAGGGAGATGGAGGTAGGTAGGGGTTTATTTTTGGGTAGTGTGTAAAATGTTATTAAAGCTGACAACCTGCAATTCCATGTTTTTATTTGCTTTTACTATTATAATCCTGTAGGACTACAGAGTAAGTGCTCATGACTTCTAACCAGATTGTGCACTATGAAGGGCAGAGGGACGATATCTATGTAATCAGGTTATTTAGAAACACAGAATAAACTACTGAGCAAAATGTAAATTAGTCGGATTTGACAAAGCTGATCCCAACACTACACACCCCTCTGTCATCACAGAGATCCGAGAATCTTTTTCTCACAGATCCACTTCTTAGTTTCATAATGACATCTTCCTTGTGTCCATTTTCCTTGTTGATCGCAGCATATTGCAGCGATCATGTACCCTGTCATCATGAGGCAGTCCTGATGCCCAGAACCTGTTAGAGAAATAAAGCGTCCTTTTATTAAACAGGGCTGAAACTCCTGATTGATATTCATTTAAAGTAAACTGTTGAATTTCACATAACATATTTATATTATCTGTTATTAATACACTTATTTCAATAACTAATTTAAAATTCAGCTTTGTAGAAGGTTTTTACTGACAGGAATCATCCCCAAAAAACAAGCTATCACAGGTTTTCTAATATCTAACCAAGATGGCGTCCTTTCTTTGTTTTCTGCAGCTAGAGTCTGTTTTTAAAAGCGCAGCAGACAGTCCTATAGAGTTTTTCATTGTGATTCAGTCACACACATTAAGACTTCACTATACATTTATAATGTTTACAGGGAGACTTTTTGGCGTTTTCCACTGCTAGTACCAGCTCTACTCTGCTCGGCCACGGTGCCCCGTCCTCCATTTTTTCCATTACAGATTTAGTCCCACCTCATACGTGGTGAGGCGGACTAAATCATAGCGGCGCGCCAAGATAAACTGCCGTGACCTAACGCAACACACAGAACGTCGAAGGTGTGTTGTTGCCACGGCCAGAAGACACATTTTGTTTCTAAAGGGAGGCAGCCAAAAAAAAACACAGTTGGCTAAACTATTTAAAAATGGCGGGTTTGTTCAGGATGCCCCCCGTCTGTCGCTTCATATCACCTTTTGGTATCGGCTCAGCTCGCTTGGAACCTCGACGGAGGTGGTAGTAAAAAAAGTACCTGTTAGCAGGTACCGGGGACTTTTTTTCGTAATGGAAAACCAAAAAAGGTGAGTAGAGTCGAGGCGAGTCGAGGCGAGCAGGTACTAGGTAATGGAAAAACGCCACTGACACAAAACGGTTTCAAAGCTGACTCTGCTCCCCGTCTCTCCAGTTTCATCCATGGGACTGATGCTCCTGTTTATTAAAAGGTCTACTATTCAGCATTTCCCTAAAAACTATTTATAGACTCATACAAAAGTAATCCTCTCAATCATCACTTATGACTCACTAGAAGTGTGTGGTTGTGTCTCTCTCTCTCTCTCTCTCTCTCTTTCCCTTGCTCTCTCCCTCTCCCTCCCTCCATCTCTCTCTCTCCTCTCTCTCTCAAACACCAATTGGAAAAAAAAGCTGCTTTAACTCAGCATCCTTCTATTTAAAACACTTATTTTAGTGACAAACTGTGACTTTGATGGAATTGTGATGGAAACAAAAACCTTTAAAATGTCTCACGTTTCTGTCAGCGGTGATCCGTCGACCCATTTCCATTCTCCTTGTCTCGGTTTCCATTCTCCTTGTCTCCGTCCATCCCATAGACCAGTCCAGGACTCTCCATCCTTACTCAGCTCAGTGACAAACTTCTAGAAGTTGACAAGAGACAACAATCATTTCTCTGTTCACAGTTCAGCATTTCTGTTTTAGTAAAGCCATCTTGTGACTACATCTGAAGGAAAGAGAAAATGTATTGCAAGAAAGAAATCCCCCCCATGATGCATGAATCAGAAACACTAATCATCCACAAATAACCAACCATAGTTTCAATAGAACCAAACAAACAACATGGAACAACACAAGAGGGATCCCTCGGTCCACCACACACTGAGGACTGGACTCAACAGCATGACAGTAAACACACATTAGTAACGGAGGAAAGTGAAGAATGATATTTATAATCAGCAGAGAAACAGAGAATGCATGAGGATCTGCACCCTTAGTGCTCATAAGACAGTTAACATTTCAAGGGTTTTTTCAAACATTTAAAATTGTGATATATTTTATATTTAAATATTTCCATTGAATTTCTTTTTCTCTAACATCACTCAGAAACAAACACACTCACCTGTTCCTCTTCGTTGTTTATGACGACCAGATCTGCTCCTCTCTGCTGACAGTCAGCTCTGCTTCCAAACCAAGTCTTCGTCTCATTAGATTTAAAGTAACAACTGCATCCAGATCTCTTCCATCGGTCAGGACACAGCTTCTCTTAAAGTCAAACAAATGTAGTTTCACTATTTAAAGAGCGTTCTTGCCTCTGTCATGTTTCCCTGTCAGGATGTTTACTCTGTAAATACTTTAAAGTTTCACTCAGGTTTTACATCTCATTTGTAAATGACCGTCTCAATCATAAATATTCACATCATCAGCAAAACAGTTTAACAGCATGAAGCAGTTATAATCAACGGTAAATACACAATCAAGTTCTATGCTATAAATGTGTATGTTGGAGCCATTTCACCACTTTGTTTGTGTAGGCTATTATGTTGATTATGTCAAGGTGCAGTTTTATGTTAGAGCACTGGGTGGAGCATTGCTTTGGGAAGGCATAAAGCTAATCAACCACAGGTACACAGGTGTGTGGAAACGGGGAAAGCAGACAGCTTTTTACCGTGTCAGTTTGGGCAGTGTTTCAGTTGTTTTGACAAGGAATCTAAACCAGAAATTAAATGAAATGGACTCTATGCTGCGACGGTAAGCAGGCCGTTATACAGAAAATAAATGGGTCACAGCACGAAATACAGATAAATTGTGGACATTGATTATTGGCACGCAGAACACGGCGTCCAAGCAAGTTCTCCCCTGATCCCACCATATTGGCCTAATGTACGAGTTGATAAAAGACTCTACAATAAAGTAAAAAGCTTGCTTAAAGAGCTCGCAAGGATCACCATTCAAGGGATATGGTAACAGCTGATCGAGCACGCCTTCGTGGGATTGCGCAATCAGAAACTCCATCGAGGTCGAGGAACCGAACCGGGCAGTGGATCACGCATTGGAGAGTGTGGGCAGCTGGGCGGTGCGCGGACGGACATCGGAGGTCGGTGCCGGGCAGTGGACCACGCATTGGGCGATCGTGGGCAGCTGGATGCAGTTGCGCGCAGCGGTGCAGACTGGAAACTCGGGTGCGGCGACGCAACATCGGCAGCTGAGGACAGTTTCTTTGGACCAAGGCCAAGTGGAAAAAAAGGTAAACCGGTAGCACAATACATGGCCATTAACATTTAAAGTGTGTGCACACCATACAACTAACTGAAAATCCAATTCATTGGTTCGAACTGGTATTTAAATAAACTGTGGGTTTATCTGGGACATATAAATGTATTTTAAAGTGTATTTCAAAGAGTGGTTTTTGATTGTGTTGGTTGAACATGGCTTCTGAAACAGGGGTACAAATTGAGTGTATTAATGCTGATGAGTTCACCGCGGCTGACAAGGGCGCAGTCAGCGGTGAAATGGAAACACAATCTGTCACTAAACGTTCCGTTAAGTTAACACAAAAAGCACTATTGGATAAATTGGAAACGCTGCAAAAAACAAGAAAGTCCAAATTAAACAAAGCATCTACTCTAAAAATAAAAATTCAAGAGTTGATGCAGGACAGAAAATATGAGACGGAGGTGGATTGTACTTTTGCGAATACACAACTCTCTGTGCGTTGGAGCAAAGGAAATTCATACATCTCTGTTAAAACTTTTACCTCCTGCAGAAAAGGAAAGACATGAGATATGGTTCAAAAGCAAAGATGCTGGGTGTTATTGAGTTTGTGGAAAACGTGAATAAGTGGTTGGCAAATGCAGACGTTCTCAAATCTGCTGAAAATATGAATAAGGATTGTGATGAGTGTGACGTGAAACCCGAGGACAGCATTTCCAATGTTGGAACAAACTTTTCTGTACAACAGTCTTGTCACAAAAGTTCGCCAGCTCCAAAAGCAGTTCATCTTCTACAGCATCAGCACGCATTCAAGCTGAGGCAGAGAGAGCTGCGCTTGAAGCTCGCGCTGCAGCCTTAAAGGAGAAGCACGCTCTGGAAGAGCAAACAGAGGAGCTAAGGAGAAAAAGGGAAAGGCTGGAGATCAATACGGAAATGGCCGCTTCCGCTGCTAAATAGGGATTGTTGTCATCTTTCAGTCACCAAGCTCGCTCAAACACACAGTCAAATGGGATGGAATCTTATTTTGAAAAAGAAGCAAGGTTAAAGGACCATTCCACCACTTTCCAAATTCATGACAAAGGAGCAAGGTTAAAGGACAAATTCACCACACTAAATCCACAAGCGGATGAATATAAACCTACTCTTCTGGACATGCAAGAACCACCACTCATGCAACAACAACCATTAATGCAACAGCATACATATTGGAGTGCAACACAGACCAGCAGTCAGGATATTCATCATGAAATGGCAAAACATGGAAAACCATTAAGTGATCCAATTTTGGACCCTCATGTGCAACTAACATATCCAAATGTCAGTAAGTCTGAACTACAGTTGCAAGGAAAGTATGAAACATCAGCACTGTATGACGTACTGCAAAGGCAGAATGAAATCTCAACATTGCTTATAAAACAATAAACTGCTCATTTACTACCACCAAGAGAAATACCATTTTTGATGGGAATCCTCTGGAGTATAAATCCTTTATAAGAGCATTCGAACATTGTGTGAGAGCAATGCTTGCAACAAAAGGGATTGTTTGTATTTCCTGGATAAATACACAAGAGGACATCCAAAAGAGCTAGTTAAGTAGCTGTCAGTATAAGGCTCAGACAGAGGTTATACTATGGCGAACAACTGTTACAAGAACACTTTGGCAATGAACATAAGATCACCGCAGCATACATGGAGAAAGTCTTAAACTGGCCAGGAGTAAAACCGGAGGACGTCAAATCTCTTCAAGCATATGCACTGTTTTTTGGGGAATGTTGTAATGCAATGGAGGATATGCTCTACATGAAAGAACTGGATATGCCAGGGAATATGAGAGCAGTGATTCTAAAGCTTCCATATAAGCTAAAGGAAAAATGGAGAGTTTCTGCTTGTGAAATACTGGAGAAATTCAATCGCAGGGCAAGATTCATGGATATTGTCACATTCATTGAGCGTGAAGTCAAAATAGTGTCTGACCCAATCTTTGGAGACATCCAGAACACGCAGCTCGTTACAATGAACAGGATGACGTCACAATCAAAGCCAAGATTTACAGGAAATAGTTTTGCAACCACTGTTACTACTGTCGACCCACTTCCATCTGAACAATCCACAAAGTACAATCTGGTTCAGTGGCAAAGTGGTTCATCTGCAAAGAACACCAACATTTGTGTGTGTTGCTCTCAAGGTCACCCACTGGTACTGTGTCCACAATTGAAGGAGAAAACGCATAGGGACAAGATAAACTTTTTAAAAGAAAAAGGAGTCTGTTTTGGTTGCCTCTGCATTGGGCATATGAGTAAGGATTGCGACAAGCGCTTGACTTGCAATATCTGCAGCCAAAACCATCCCAGCGTCCTTCATATCGACCAGCATGTGAGACCAAGCAGCACAGATCATAAACAGCCCAAGGGAACATCGGTGAACAGGGCACTGATCTCTCTGCAAACATGTGGTCATACAGGGGCCGGGATTAGTGATGGGATTTTATCCATCCTACCAGTTCAGGTAAAATCCAGCAAAGGAGACAAAGTCATACAAACGTATGCATTTCTTGATCCAGGCAGTACAGTCACATTTTGTTCAGAAACCCTGATGATGAAGTTAAATATGAATGGAAGGAAAACTCAAATCAGTCTACGAACCATGGGTTCAAGTTCATCAGTTTCCAGTCACAGGTTGACTGGTTTAGAGCTTGCAAGTCTCACTGGAAAGCGGTTCTATGACTTACCAGAAGTCTACACTCAGGAAAGGATGCCTGTAGGAACAGACAGCATCATCAAAGAAGAGGAACTGGTTAAATGGCCGTACTTGGATGGTGTTGATGTTCCACGCATACAAGCAGACGTGGAGTTGTTGATAGGCACCAATGCCTCCAAACTGCTTGAACCCTGGGAAGTTGTCAATAGTCATGGAAATGGACCCTACGCCATTAGGACCCTATTGGGGTGGGTTATTATTGGCCCCATTCAAGGATGCAGTAATGAGCGGTGTGAGAGAGGCCACACTGCTACTGCTAACCAGATCTCCATAGAAAGGCCAGAGGAGTTGCTGAATGATCATTACAACCAGGATTTTAATGAACCTCCAGCAGATGACCAGGAGGAGACAAAAAGTAAAGCAGCCACAGCGAAGAGGAAATCTAGCTGTGTGAAGAAACAAGATGACTCAAAAGAGGAAGAAAGCAACTCACTTGAGAGAGAGACAACCAGGGGGAGTAGATTTTATGAAAGTAAGAGCAAGGGAAGGACCCCCAAAGACGCCTCCAAGCTGCAGTCATCCTCCAGTGAGGATGAGAAGGAGCAGTCGGCTGAAGGTGACTCCAGTAAAGAGGATAATGACGACCCAGATGGAAAAGAAAGTAAACAACGCAAAAAGATCTGCAAAATCCTGAAGGACGACAACCTGCAGACGGAGACGAGAAATGCTCTAAAAGAGAGGAGGAAACAAAGGCAGGAGAGAAAATTGGAACATCAGGCAGATGAATCCAAGCAGAAGGAATTGTCAAAACAGAGGACAAAATATGGAGAAGGATAAGATCAAAGAAAAAAGAAAAAAAAGACCTTCTGTAGGAGGCTGAAGTATAAGTTGTAATAGTCATACACTAATGGCCACATCTCAGATTTTTAAGTTGTTTGATTTATTTCAAATGGTTTGTTGGCTCCATTATGTAAATGTTTATTGAATTGTTTATGTCCTCCTGCCATTAACAATTAGGGGCCGGTGTGTTGGAGCCATTTCACCACTTTGTTTGTATAGGCTAGTATGTTGATTATGTCAAGGTGCAGTTTTATGTTTGAGCACTGGGTGGAGCATTGCTTTGGGAAGACATAAAGCTAATCAACCACAGGTAAACAGGTGTGTGGAAACGGGGAAAGCAGACAGCTTTTTACCGTGTTAGCCGTGTCAGTTTGGGCAGTGTTTCAGTTGTTTTGACAAGGAAACTAAACCAGAAATGAAATGAAATGGACTCTATGCTTGTGCGACGGTAAGCAGGCCGTTATACAGAAAATAAATGGGTCACAGCACCGAAATACAGATAAATTGTGGACATTGATTATTGGCACGCAGAACACGCGTCCAAGCAAGTTCTCCCCTGATCCCACCATATTGGCCTAATGTACGAGTTGATAAAAGACTCTACAGTGTATAATACAGTTGTTTACTGTTTTTAAACTTTCTCATCTTTAATTTTGTTCTTCAGCTGCTTTACTTCATCCTGTAAATGTCTTGAGATAAACAGCAATAGATGAAAGTAAGACAGTTTGAGATTATTTATGCTTTATAGATGGTGTGAAGTTGGATCCTGTGTGTTATGGTGATTTAAAACCTTTCTTACCAGAAACTTTCCTCTGGATCTGGCTGTAGTTGCTGCTCAGTTGGTCGTATCTGGTCTGCAGCAAAGTCACTGAAATATAAGATAAGGTAAGACTTTATTGATTGATTGACTCTCTGGTGTTGCAGCAGCACGTGACAAAAATAAGTACAGGGAAACAGTAACACACAGGGAGTGAAATGAGAAATAAAACAGGAAAAACTACAACTGAAAACCACAACCATGACAGTATCAAGTGTGAAAAAGAACCAAAACAAGCTCTGTTTTAGTGCCTGTCACTTTAACACCCCTCCCAAAAAAAAACAGTCTCCTCTGATTGACAGAAATAAGTACAGTTACATAGAAAGGTAATAATAAAATAAAAAATAAGAATTGTATAAAATGTAAAACTATAAAAGAGAAAAAAGACTGAAAAATACCCATCCCCCCAAAAAATACAGTCTGCTCCGATTGACTTATGAAAAACAATAGTTAGTGGTTAAGCCGTGGGTGAAGATACTTAGATGGGGGCGGTATTTTCTAATGAGGCTGCATGAGAAAGAGGAAGGGGAGTCAAACGTGAATAGCTTGTTGAATCGCATGTTTTATGATCTAGGCTGCCTACAAAAAGCTGACTGTTGGTTGTCTTATTTCACAGTTGGGATTGGTAGGCACGCCAAATACCCAAACATATTTGCACCAGCACTGAAAACGTATTTCATGTTATTTCTCCTTTAAGATTTGACAGTTTGTATTAAAAACATAATTACTCACAGCGAATGAAGAGTCCAGCCAATAGCAGAAGATAAAACCCCCCCAGAGCCACTGCAGTAGCTCTGAACCACCTTCTGTTGCCGGCTGCAGGATTGCGTGGTCCTACAGAGACAAAATACATCCAGAACATCTTTTATTGTTTGTTTGAAGTTTGAACGATAAGAATAATGACTCACAAGGCACCAGATTACATCACCAAGACACCTGATAAACACTCACAATGAGCGGTAACTAATGGTGGATTGATTCATTGTGAATTAACACACATTATCTAGTTTAAATAAAGCCTCACAGAAACAGAGATGAACTTCCCCTTTACAACAATCATCATTTCAGACTTACTGGCTCTTTGTGACCCGAGATCAGCGTGATGCTCTTCATCGTCTAAGAACTCCACCTGATTCTCCTCTTCCTCTCTGCTGTTCTCTTCGACGTTTCTGTTATATCTCACATTCAAGTTCAAACGTGGCACAGCGAGAGCATCTGCAGCCATCTTGATAAACTGAACTGAACCTATTCTTAGGGACACTGTCCGTCTATGTGTTGAGCACTCATTTAACACAGGAAGTGACCTCAGCACAAACCACTAAGATGGATGCACACCCTAATACATTTGTTACTGTTAGACGAAAGGTCCCCTTAACGTAAAAAGTTGACTCACATTAATGAGTATCAGTATAATGAAACCTTTCAAATAAACCTTATTAAAAGTATATTAAAGTTAAGTAAAGCTAATGAAATAATTTCTTCCTGATTGTAAAAATGAGGAAATACGCACAGTATCTGTGCATAGCTGTATTCACACATGCCTGTGATGTGACCGCACTGTTATTTTTGTTCTGTTTGTTAGAAAAAGGGTTTAGGTGTGAATTTAAATTCAAACCATAGCTGCTCTTCACTTCCTACTACTGGTTACTGCGCTGTGTAGATCAGTCACTTTGCTGATGTAAAACTTTGGTAGATATATATTCAGTAATGTAACATACTCTACTGATGCTATGTATAGACGGAAAGCGAACTGAAGAAAAACGCTAAAGTTGTGTTGCGTTATCACTTTACTGCGTTAGGCGGCGTTTTGGGGGCTACGGTTTACCTTTTTTTCCACTTGGCGTGCATATGGTGACCCAAAAGTGTGTGAAATTCGATGTAGTATGCACACCAGGCGGCTAGACGGTAGCACTGCCACACAACACCACCAAGTCTGCGCGTCTGCGTAAAACCTTCCTTCTACTTCTCTCCCTAGTAGCGCCAAACCAAAACATGGTGAAGTGAACAACAAAACCGAACAATTTTGTCTGGACAGATGAGGAAGTGGCACAACAGGGCATGGACTGGGAGTCCTGCCAGTCAAAATATATAGACAAATGGACCGAATGTCTTCAGCAGTATCCCATTACCTGGAGGGACGTCATATCCACACTAGAAAGACGCTATCTGTAAAAGTGTAGGCAGGCTGTGGATAGCCAATGGCGGAGTGGCCATGGGCGAGTAATCACTCTATATTTTGATTTATGTAACGAAATATGGGGTGGGTCGCCAGCCACCACAACAATAGAGGCTGCAGACTTTTGCGTTTTTACCCTTTAGATGGGAACGCGACGGTAAAGCGTTTTTAAGATTTCCACTCTGGAGGGTGGTTTCACTTTATTGCGTTTTTAAGCCCCAAAAACACCGTCGCAAAAGGAACATCTGATAAAACATTTTTAGGTATTCACCCGCGAGCGTTTTCGTGTAAACAGAGCCTTTATGCATTTCTGGATACGAGGATACGAGTCTGAAAACAAAAGTCTGCTGCAACAAAAGTATGTAGGCAGTGTTTGAATTACACCAGGGCTTTTGGGGGAGCCCTATTATTCGGAGATGGGAGGTTACCGTACAGATGCCCCTCATACATGAACTCATCCACCTACAACAACAAAGAAAACAGAACAATTATTCACCGTTGCAAAGTTTTATACAAGCGCCCTCCGCTGAGACAAAACATGCCAACACACGGTGGAGAGGCAATGGTTTGTTTTAAGAGACAGAACGCATGGGAAGAAAAATTAAAAAACGTACATGATGACAAACAAAACACTGTCACACATCGACACATAGAGCTACATTCGTCAACAGCTACCCAAAACAAATGTGTCGTTTATTGTACATTACGTGGAAGGTTATCAACATAACAATTAATTTCATTAAACAGCAAACTTATTCAATCTCACACACTTTTTGTTGTCTGAAGGATGTTTTATTTTATTTTCTTATCTGACTCTTGTTATGTGAAGCACAGTGGTCAACTTCTGTTGTGTTTACTAGTGCTATTTAAATAAAATCTCTAATAGTGGTTTGTGCTCAAATACAGGCGCTTGGTCAGGTGTCTTTGGCATTTGTTATTGACGCTAAAAGTCTTGCACCTGGTCGGGAGTGTTGTCGTCACTTTTCGACACTCTGGGTCGGGACGTACGTTTAACTAACCCGCGGGATAAGAACGGGACAGTAAGGGTTAGGAAAAGATGGTGCATTTCATACTACTCTCTACTGTTGTTTCCCTTAATACTACATCATCTTACAGTGCCGGTGCGTTCCATACAGACCCTGAAGGATGCTTATTGCGTCGTAACTGACCAAGCGTCGATATTTGATGAGTTGGGAGTGAGACCGGGTCGAAAGCGGCCGTAGTGCGGTTAACGTTACACTTCCTCTGAAACAGAGAAGGCACAACAGTGTTCTCTATGCCCTGGTGACTGACTGACAGGCTGCAGGTTGTTGGGCAAAGCAACTTTATTTCTATAGCACATTTCAGCAACAAAGCAATTCAACATGCTTTACATAAAACATTAAAGAGCAGTTAAAAACTTTCATGAAAGAGATGAAGAAATAACAACAGGCTACAATGGAATAAGATAAAAAATACAACAATAACAGCTGCCGTATAAGAAATGAATAATTATTTGATTTGATAGGTTGTAGGGATGAGTTAGGGAGGGGAGATGGAGGTAGGTAGGGGGTTTATTTTGGGTAGTGTGTAAAATGTTATTAAAGCTGACAACCTGCAATTCCATGTTTTTATTTGCTTTTACTATTATAATCCTGTAGGACTACAGAGTAAGTGCTCATGACTTCTAACCAGATTGCGCACTATGAAGGGCAGAGGGACGATATCTATGTAATCAGGTTATTTAGAAACACAGAATAAACTACTGAGCAAAATGTAAATTAGTCGGATTTGACAAAGCTGATCCCAACACTACACACCCCTCTGTCATCACAGAGATCCGAGAATCTTTTTCTCACAGATCCACTTCTTAGTTTCATGATCACATCTTCCTTGTGTCCATTTTCCTTGTTGATCGCAGCATGTTGCAGCGATCATGTACCTGTCATCATGAGGCAGTCCTGATGCCCAGAACCTGTTAGAGAAATAAAAGCGTCCTTTTTATTAAACAGGGCTGAAACTCCTGATTGATATTCATTTAAAGTAAACTGTTGAATTTCACATAACATATTTATATTATCTGTTATTAATACACTTATTTCAATAACTAATTTAAAATTCAGCTTTGTAGAAGGTTTTTTACTGACAGGAATCATCCCAAAAAACAAGCTATCACAGGTTTTCTGATATCTAACCAAGATGGCGTCCTTTCTTTGTTTTCTGCAGCTAGAGTCTGTTTTTAAAAGCGCAGC
Source organism: Perca flavescens (assembly GCF_004354835.1). NCBI lineage: Eukaryota > Metazoa > Chordata > Actinopteri > Perciformes > Percidae > Perca > Perca flavescens. Next base: position 33,220,746 of record NC_041334.1, on the reverse strand, counting down.
AGACAGTCCTATAGAGTTTTCATTGTGATTCAGTCACACACATTAAGACTTCACTATACATTTATAATGTTTACAGGAGACTTTTTGGCGTTTTCCACTGCTAGTACCAGCTCTACTCTGCTCGCCCCACGGTGCCCCGTCCTCCATTTTTCCATTACAGATTTAGTCCCACCTCATCGTGAGGCGGGACTAAATCATAAGCAACGCCATGAGTAAACTGCCGTGACCTAACGCAACACACAGAACGTCGAAGGTGTGTTGTTGCCCGCGACCAGAAGACACATTTTGTTTCTAAAGGAGGCAGCCAAAAAAAAACACAGTTGGCTAAACTATTTAAAAATGGCGGGTTTGTTCAGGATGCCCCCGTCTGTCGCTTCATATCACCTTTTGGTATCGGCTCAGCTCGCTTGGAACCTCGACGGAGGTGGTAGTAAAAAAAAGTACCTGTTAGCAGGTACCGGGGACTTTTTCGTAATGGAAAACCAAAAAGGTGAGTAGAGTCGAGGCGAAATGAGGCGAGCAGGTACTAGGTAATGGAAAAACGCCACTGACACAAAAGCGGTTTCAAAGCTGACTCTGCTCCCCGTCTCTCCAGTTTCATCCATGGGACTGATGCTCCTGTTTATTAAAAGGTCTACTATTCAGCATTTCCCTAAAAACTATTTATAGACTCATACAAAAGTAATCCTCTCAATCATCACTTATGACTCACTAGAAGTGTGTGGTTGTCTCTCTCTCTCTCTCTCTCTCTCTTTCCCTTGCTCTCTCCCTCTCTCCCTCCCTCCATCTCTCTCTCTCCCTCTCTCTCTCAAACACCAATTGGAAAAAAAGCTGCTTTAACTCAGCATCCTTCTATTTAAAACACTTATTTTAGTGACAAACTGTGACTTTGATGGAATTGTGATGGAAACAAAAACCTTTAAAATGTCTCACGTTTCTGTCAGCGGTGATCCGTCGACCCATTTCCATTCTCCTTGTCTCGGTTTCCATTCTCCTTGTCTCCGTCCATCCCATAGACCAGTCCAGGACTCTCCATCCTTACTCAGCTCAGTGACAAACTTCTAGAAGTTGACAAGAGACAACAATCATTTCTCTGTTCACAGTTCAGCATTTCTGTTTTAGTAAAGCCATCTTGTGACTACATCTGAAGGAAAGAGAAAATGTATTGCAAGAAAGAAATCCCCCATGATGCATGAATCAGAAACACTAATCATCCACAAATAACCAACCATAGTTTCAATAGAACCAAACAAACAACATGGAACAACACAAGAGGGATCCCTCGGTCCACCACACACTGAGGACTGGACTCAACAGCATGACAGTAAACACACATTAGTAACGGAGGAAAGTGAAGAATGATATTTATAATCAGCAGAGAAACAGAGAATGCATGAGGATCTGCACCCTTAGTGCTCATAAGACAGTTAACATTTCAAGGGTTTTTTCAAACATTTAAAATTGTGATATATTTTATATTTAAATATTTCCATTGAATTTCTTTTTTCTCTAACATCACTCAGAAACAAACACACTCACCTGTTCCTCTTCGATTTGTTTATGACGACCAGATCTGCTCCTCTCTGCTGACAGTCAGCTCTGCTTCTAAACCAAGTCTTCGTCTCATTAGATTTAAAGTAACAACTGCATCCAGATCTCTTCCATCGGTCAGGACACAGCTTCTCTTAAAGTCAAACAAATGTAGTTTCACTATTTAAAGAGCGTTCTTGCCTCTGTCATGTTTCCCTGTCAGGATGTTTACTCTGTAAATACTTTAAAGTTTCACTCAGGTTTTACATCTCATTTGTAAATGACCGTCTCAATCATAAATATTCACATCATCAGCAAAACAGTTTAACAGCATGAAGCAGTTATAATCAACGGTAAATACACAATCAAGTTCTATGCTATAAATGTGTATGTTGGAGCCATTTCACCACTTTGTTTGTGTAGGCTATTATGTTGATTATGTCAAGGTGCAGTTTTATGTTAGAGCACTGGGTGGAGCATTGCTTTGGGAAGGCATAAAGCTAATCAACCACAGGTACACAGGTGTGTGGAAACGGGGAAAGCAGACAGCTTTTTACCGTGTCAGTTTGGGCAGTGTTTCAGTTGTTTTGACAAGGAATCTAAACCAGAAATTAAATGAAATGGACTCTATGCTGCGACGGTAAGCAGGCCGTTATACAGAAAATAAATGGGTCACAGCACCGAAATACAGATAAATTGTGGACATTGATTATTGGCACGCAGAACACGCGTCCAAGCAAGTTCTCCCCTGATCCCACCATATTGGCCTAATGTACGAGTTGATAAAAGACTCTACAATAAAGTAAAAAGCTTGCTTAAAGAGCTCGCAAGGATCACCATTCAAGGGATATGGTAACAGCTGATCGAGCACGCCTTCGTGGGATTGCGCAATCAGAAACTCCATCGAGGAGTCGAGGAACCGAACCGGGCAGTGGATCACGCATTGGAGAGTGTGGGCAGCTGGACGCGGTGCGGACGGACATCGGAGGTCGGTGCCGGGCAGTGGACCACGCATTGGGCGATCGTGGGCAGCTGGATGCAGTTGCGCGCAGCGGTGCAGACTGGAAACTCGGGTGCGGCGACGCAACATCGGCAGCTGAGGACAGTTTCTTTGGACCAAGGCCAAGTGGAAAAAAAGGTAAACCGGTAGCACAATACATGGCCATTAACATTTAAAGTGTGTGCACACCATACAACTAACTGAAAATCCAATTCATTGGTTCGAACTGGTATTTAAATAAACTGTGGGTTTATCTGGGACATATAAATGTATTTTAAAGTGTATTTCAAAGAGTGGTTTTTGATTGTGTTGGTTGAACATGGCTTCTGAAACAGGGGTACAAATTGAGTGTATTAATGCTGATGAGTTCACCGCGGCTGACAAGGGCGCAGTCAGCGGTGAAATGGAAACACAATCTGTCACTAAACGTTCCGTTAAGTTAACACAAAAAGCACTATTGGATAAATTGGAAACGCTGCAAAAAACAAGAAAGTCCAAATTAAACAAAGCATCTACTCTAAAAATAAAAATTCAAGAGTTGATGCAGGACAGAAAATATGAGACGGAGGTGGATTGTACTTTTGACGAATACACAACTCTGTGCGTTGGAGCAAAGGAAATTCATACATCTCTGTTAAAACTTTTACCTCCTGCAGAAAAGGAAAGACATGAGATATGGTTCAAAGCAAAGATGCTGGGTGTTATTGAGTTTGTGGAAAACGTGAATAAGTGGTTGGCAAATGCAGACGTTCTCAAATCTGCTGAAAATATGAATAAGGATTGTGATGAGTGTGACGTGAAACCCGAGGACAGCATTTCCAATGTTGGAACAAACTTTTCTGTACAACAGTCTTGTCACAAAAGTTACGCCAGCTCCAAAAGCAGTTCATCTTCTACAGCATCAGCACGCATTCAAGCTGAGGCAGAGAGAGCTGCGCTTGAAGCTCGCGCTGCAGCCTTAAAGGAGAAGCACGCTCTGGAAGAGCAAACAGAGGAGCTAAGGAGAAAAAGGGAAAGGCTGGAGATCAATACGGAAATGGCCGCTTCCGCTGCTAAATTAGGATTGTTGTCATCTTTCAGTCACCAAGCTCGCTCAAACACACAGTCAAATGGGATGGAATCTTATTTTGAAAAAGAAGCAAGGTTAAAGGACCATTCCACCACTTTCCAAATTCATGACAAAGGAGCAAGGTTAAAGGACAAATTCACCACACTAAATCCACAAGCGGATGAATATAAACCTACTCTTCTGGACATGCAAGAACCACCACTCATGCAACAACAACCATTAATGCAACAGCATACATATTGGAGTGCAACACAGACCAGCAGTCAGGATATTCATCATGAAATGGCAAAACATGGAAAACCATTAAGTGATCCAATTTTGGACCCTCATGTGCAACTAACATATCCAAATGTCAGTAAGTCTGAACTACAGTTGCAAGGAAAGTATGAAACATCAGCACTGTATGACGTACTGCAAAGGCAGAATGAAATCTCAACATTGCTTATAAAACAATAAACTGCTCATTTACTACCACCAAGAGAAATACCATTTTTTGATGGGAATCCTCTGGAGTATAAATCCTTTATAAGAGCATTCGAACATTGTGTGGAGAGCAATGCTTGCAACAAAAGGGATTGTTTGTATTTCCTGGATAAATACACAAGAGGACATCCAAAAGAGCTAGTTCGTAGCTGTCAGTATAAGGCTCCAGACAGAGGTTATACTATGGCCGAACAACTGTTACAAGAACACTTTGGCAATGAACATAAGATCACCGCAGCATACATGGAGAAAGTCTTAAACTGGCCAGGAGTAAAACCGGAGGACGTCAAATCTCTTCAAGCATATGCACTGTTTTTGCGGGAATGTTGTAATGCAATGGAGGATATGCTCTACATGAAAGAACTGGATATGCCAGGGAATATGAGAGCAGTGATTCTAAAGCTTCCATATAAGCTAAAGGAAAAATGGAGAGTTTCTGCTTGTGAAATACTGGAGAAATTCAATCGCAGGGCAAGATTCATGGATATTGTCACATTCATTGAGCGTGAAGTCAAAATAGTGTCTGACCCAATCTTTGGAGACATCCAGAACACGCAGCTCGTTACAATGAACAGGATGACGTCACAATCAAAGCCAAGATTTACAGGAAATAGTTTTGCAACCACTGTTACTACTGTCGACCCACTTCCATCTGAACAATCCACAAAGTACAATCTGGTTCAGTGGCAAAGTGGTTCATCTGCAAAGAACACCAACATTTGTGTGTGTTGCTCTCAAGGTCACCCACTGGTACTGTGTCCACAATTGAAGGAGAAAACGATAGGGACAAGATAAACTTTTTAAAAGAAAAAGGAGTCTGTTTTGGTTGCCTCTGCATTGGGCATATGAGTAAGGATTGCGACAAGCGCTTGACTTGCAATATCTGCAGCCAAAACCATCCCAGCGTCCTTCATATCGACCAGCATGTGAGACCAAGCAGCACAGATCATAAACAGCCCAAGGGAACATCGGTGAACAGGGCACTGATCTCTCTGCAAACATGTGGTCATACAGGGGCGGGATTAGTGATGGGATTTTATCCATCCTACCAGTTCAGGTAAAATCCAGCAAAGGAGACAAAGTCATACAAACGTATGCATTTCTTGATCCAGGCAGTACAGTCACATTTTGTTCAGAAACCCTGATGATGAAGTTAAATATGAATGGAAGGAAAACTCAAATCAGTCTACGAACCATGGGTTCAAGTTCATCAGTTTCCAGTCACAGGTTGACTGGTTTAGAGCTTGCAAGTCTCACTGGAAAGCGGTTCTATGACTTACCAGAAGTCTACACTCAGGAAAGGATGCCTGTAGGAACAGACAGCATCATCAAAGAAGAGGAACTGGTTAAATGGCCGTACTTGGATGGTGTTGATGTTCCACGCCTAACAGGCAGATGGAGTTGTTGATAGGCACCAATGCCTCCAAACTGCTTGAACCCTGGGAAGTTGTCAATAGTCATGGAAATGGACCCTACGCCATTAGGACCCTATTGGGGTGGGTTATTATTAGCCCCATTCAAGGATGCAGTAATGAGCGGTGTGAGAGAGGCCACACTGCTACTGCTAACCAGATCTCCATAGAAAGGCCAGAGGAGTTGCTGAATGATCATTACAACCAGGATTTTAATGAACCTCCAGCAGATGACCAGGAGGAGACAAAAAGTAAAGCAGCCACAGCGAAGAGGAAATCTAGCTGTGTGAAGAAACAAGATGACTCAAAAAGAGGAAGAAAGCAACTCACTTGAGAGAGAGACAACCAGGGGAGTAGATTTTATGAAAGTAAGAGCAAGGGAAGGACCCCCAAAGACGCCTCAAGCTGCAGTCATCCTCCAGTGAGGATGAGAAGGAGCAGTCGGCTGAAGGTGACTCCAGTAAAGAGGATAATGACGACCCAGATGGAAAAGAAAGTAAACAACGCAAAAAGATCTGCAAAATCCTGAAGGACGACAACCTGCAGACGGAGGAGAAATGCTCTAAAAGAGAGGAGGAAACAAAGGCAGGAGAGAAAATTGGAACATCAGGCAGATGAATCCAAGCAGAAGGAATTGTCAAAACAGAGGACAAAATATGGAGAAGGATAAGATCAAAGAAAAAAAGAAAAAAAAAGACCTTCTGTAGGAGGCTGAAGTATAAGTTGTAATAGTCATACACTAATGGCCACATCTCAGATTTTTAAGTTGTTTGATTTATTTCAAATGGTTTGTTGGCTCCATTATGTAAATGTTTATTGAATTGTTTATGTCCTCCTGCCATTAACAATTAGGGGCCGGTGTGTTGGAGCCATTTCACCACTTTGTTTGTATAGGCTAGTATGTTGATTATGTCAAGGTGCAGTTTTATGTTTGAGCACTGGGTGGAGCATTGCTTTGGGAAGACATAAAGCTAATCAACCACAGGTAAACAGGTGTGTGGAAACGGGGAAAGCAGACAGCTTTTTACCGTGTTAGCCGTGTCAGTTTGGGCAGTGTTTCAGTTGTTTTGACAAGGAAACTAAACCAGAAATGAAATGAAATGGACTCTATGCTTGTGCGACGGTAAGCAGGCCGTTATACAGAAAATAAATGGGTCACAGCACCGAAATACAGATAAATTGTGGACATTGATTATTGGCACGCAGAACACGCGTCCAAGCAAGTTCTCCCCTGATCCCACCATATTGGCCTAATGTACGAGTTGATAAAAGACTCTACAGTGTATAATACAGTTGTTTACTGTTTTAAACTTTCTCATCTTTAATTTTGTTCTTCAGCTGCTTTACTTCATCCTGTAAATGTCTTGAGATAAACAGCAATAGATGAAAGTAAGACAGTTTGAGATTATTTATGCTTTATAGATGGTGTGAAGTTGGATCCTGTGTGTTATGGTGATTTAAAACCTTTCTTACCAGAAACTTTCCTCTGGATCTGGCTGTAGTTGCTGCTCAGTTGGTCGTATCTGGTCTGCAGCAAAGTCACTGAAATATAAGATAAGGTAAGACTTTATTGATTGATTGACTCTCTGGTGTTGCAGCAGCACGTGACAAAAATAAGTACAGGGAAACAGTAACACACAGGGAGTGAAATGAGAAATAAAACAGGAAAAACTACAACTGAAAACCACAACCATGACAGTATCAAGTGTGAAAAAGAACCAAAACAAGCTCTGTTTTAGTGCCTGTCACTTTAACACCCCTCCCCCCCCCAAAAAAACAGTCTCCTCTGATTGACAGAAATAAGTACAGTTACATAGAGAAAGGTAATAATAAAATAAAAAATAAGAATTGTATAAAATGTAAAACTATAAAAGAGAAAAAAGACTGAAAAATACCCATCCCCCCAAAAAATACAGTCTGCTCCGATTGACTTATGAAAAACAATAGTTAGTGGTTAAGCCGTGGGTGAAGATACTTAGATGGGGGCGGTATTTTCTAATGAGGCTGCATGAGAAAGAGGAAGGGGGAGTCAAACGTGAATAGCTTGTTGAATCGCATGTTTTATGATCTAGGCTGCCTACAAAAAGCTGACTGTTGGTTGTCTTATTTCACAGTTGGGATTGGTAGGCACGCCAAATACCCAAACATATTTGCACCAGCACTGAAAACGTATTTCATGTTATTTCTCCTTTAAGATTTGACAGTTTGTATTAAAAACATAATTACTCACAGCGAATGAAGAGTCCAGCCAATAGCAGAAGATAAAACCCCCCCAGAGCCACTGCAGTAGCTCTGAACCACCTTCTGTTGCCGGCTGCAGGATTGCGTGGTCCTACAGAGACAAAATACATCCAGAACATCTTTTATTGTTTGTTTGAAGTTTGAACGATAAGAATAATGACTCACAAGGCACCAGATTACATCACCAAGACACCTGATAAACACTCACAATGAACGGTAACTAATGGTGGATTGATTCATTGTGAATTAACACACATTATCTAGTTTAAATAAAGCCTCACAGAAACAGAGATGAACTTCCCCTTTACAACAATCATCATTTCAGACTTACTGGCTCTTTGTGACCCGAGATCAGCGTGATGCTCTTCATCGTCTAAGAACTCCACCTGATTCTCCTCTTCCTCTCTGCTGTTCTCTTCGACGTTTCTGTTATATCTCACATTCAAGTTCAAACGTGGCACAGCGAGAGCATCTGCAGCCATCTTGATAAACTGAACTGAACCTATTCTTAGGGACACTGTCCGTCTATGTGTTGAGCACTCATTTAACACAGGAAGTGACCTCAGCACAAACCACTAAGATGGATGCACACCCTAATACATTTGTTACTGTTAGACGAAAGGTCCCACTTAACGTAAAAAGTTGACTCACATTAATGAGTATCAGTATAATGAAACCTTTCAAATAAACCTTATTAAAAGTATATTAAAGTTAAGTAAAGCTAATGAAATAATTTCTTCCTGATTGTAAAAATGAGGAAATACGCACAGTATCTGTGCATAGCTGTATTCACACATGCCTGTGATGTGACCGCACTGTTATTTTTGTTCTGTTTGTTAGAAAAAGGGTTTAGGTGTGAATTTAAATTCAAACCATAGCTGCTCTTCACTTCCTACTACTGGTTACTGCGCTGTGTAGATCAGTCACTTTGCTGATGTAAAACTTTGGTAGATATATATTCAGTAATGTAACATACTCTACTGATGCTATGTATAGACGGAAACGAACTGAAGAGAAAACGCTAAAGTTGTGTTGCGTTATCACTTTACTGCGTTAGACGAGCGTTTTGGGGGCTACCGGTTTACCTTTTTTTCCACTTGGCGTGCATATGGTGACCCAAAAGTGTGTGAAATTCGATGTAGTATGCACACCAGGCGGCTAGACGGTAGCACTGCCACACAACACCACCAAGTCTGCGCGTCTGCGTAAAACCTTCCTTCTACTTCTCTCCCTAGTAGCGCCAAACCAAAACATGGTGAAGTGAACAACAAAACCGAACAATTTTGTCTGGACAGATGAGGAAGTGGCACAACAGGGCATGGACTGGGAGTCCTGCCAGTCAAAATATATAGACAAATGGACCGAATGTCTTCAGCAGTATCCCGTACCTGGAGGGACGTCATATCCACACTAGAAAGACGCTATCTGTAAAAGTGTAGGCAGGCTGTGGATAGCCAATGGCGGAGTGGCCATGGGCGAGTAATCACTCTATATTTTGATTTATGTAACGAAATATGGGGTGGGTCGCCAGCCACCACAACAATAGAGGCTGCAGACTTTTGCGTTTTTACCCTTTAGATGGGAACGCGACGGTAAAGCGTTTTTAAGATTTCCACTCTGGAGGGTGGTTTCACTTTATTGCGTTTTTAAGCCCCAAAAACACCGTCGCAAAAGGAACATCTGATAAAACATTTTTAGGTATTCACCATGGCGTTTTCGTGTAAACAGAGCCTTTATGCATTTCTGGATACGAGGATACGAGTCTGAAAACAAAAGTCTGCTGCAACAAAAGTATGTAGGCAGTGTTTGAATTACACCAGGGCTTTTGGGGGAGCCCTATTATTCGGAGATGGGAGGTTACCGTACAGATGCCCCTCATACATGAACTCATCCACCTACAACAACAAAGAAAACAGAACAATTATTCACCGTTGCAAAGTTTTATACAAGCGCCCTCCGCTGAGACAAAACATGCCAACACACGGTGGAGAGGCAATGGTTTGTTTTAAAGACAGAGAATGAGGAAGAAAAATTAAGAAAACGTACATGATGACAAACAAAACACTGTCACACATCGACACATAGAGCTACATTACGTCAACAGCTACCCAAAACAAATGTGTCGTTATTGTACATTACGTGGAAGGTTATCAACATAACAATTAATTTCATTAAACAGCAAACTTATTCAATCTCACACACTTTTTGTTGTCTGAAGGATGTTTTATTTTATTTTCTTATCTGACTCTTGTTATGTGAAGCACAGTGGTCAACTTCTGTTGTGTTTACTAGTGCTATTTAAATAAAATCTCTAATAGTGGTTTGTGCTCAAATACAGACGCTTGGTCAGGTGTCTTTGGCATTTGTTATTGACGCTAAAAGTCTTGCACCTGGTCGGGAGTGTTGTCGTCACTTTTCGACACTCTGGGTCGGGACGTACGTTTAACTAACCCGCGGGATAAGAACGGGACAGTAAGGGTTAGGAAAAGATGGTGCATTTCATACTACTCTCTACTGTTGTTTCCCTTAATACTACATCATCTTACAGTGCCGGTGCGTTCCATACAGACCCTGAAGGATGCTTATTGCGTCGTAACTGACCAAGCGTCGATATTTGATGAGTTGGGAGTGAGACCGGGTCGAAAGCGGCCGTAGTGCGGTTAACGTTACACTTCCTCTGAAACAGAGAAGGCACAACAGTGTTCTCTATGCCCTGGTGACTGACTGACAGGCTGCAGGTTGTTGGGCAAAGCAACTTTATTTCTATAGCACATTTCAGCAACAAAGCAATTCAACATGCTTTACATAAAACATTAAAGAGCAGTTAAAAACTTTCATGAAAGAGATGAAGAAATAACAACAGGCTACAATGGAATAAGATAAAAAATACAACAATAACAGCTGCCGTATAAGAAATGAATAATTATTTGATTTGATAGGTTGTAGGGATGAGTTAGGGAGGGGAGATGGAGGTAGGTAGGGGTTTATTTTGGGTAGTGTGTAAAATGTTATTAAAGCTGACAACCTGCAATTCCATGTTTTTATTTGCTTTTACTATTATAATCCTGTAGGACTACAGAGTAAGTGCTCATGACTTCTAACCAGATTGCGCACTATGAAGGGCAGAGGGACGATATCTATGTAATCAGGTTATTTAGAAACACAGAATAAACTACTGAGCAAAATGTAAATTAGTCGGATTTGACAAAGCTGATCCCAACACTACACACCCCTCTGTCATCACAGAGATCCGAGAATCTTTTTCTCACAGATCCACTTCTTAGTTTCATGATCACATCTTCCTTGTGTCCATTTTCCTTGTTGATCGCAGCATGTTGCAGCGATCATGTACCTGTCATCATGAGGCAGTCCTGATGCCCAGAACCTGTTAGAGAAATAAAACGTCCTTTTATTAAACAGGGCTGAAACTCCTGATTGATATTCATTTAAAGTAAACTGTTGAATTTCACATAACATATTTATATTATCTGTTATTAATACACTTATTTCAATAACTAATTTAAAATTCAGCTTTGTAGAAGGTTTTTACTGACAGGAATCATCCCCAAAAAACAAGCTATCACAGGTTTTCTGATATCTAACCAAGATGGCGTCCTTTCTTTGTTTTCTGCAGCTAGAGTCTGTTTTTAAAAGCGCAGCAGACAGTCCTATAGAGTTTTCATTGTGATTCAGTCACACACATTAAGACTTCACTATACATTTATAATGTTTACAGGGAGACTTTTTTGGCGTTTTTCCACTGCTAGTACCAGCTCTACTCTGCTCGGCCACGGTGCCCCGTCCTCCATTTTCCATTACAGATTTAGTCCCACCTCATACGTGAGGCGGGACTAAATCATAGCGGCGCCGCAGTAAACTGCCGTGACCTAACGCAACACACAGAACGTCGAAGGTGTGTTGTTGCCACGGCCAGAAGACACATTTTGTTTCTAAAGGGAGGCAGCCAAAAAAACACAGTTGGCTAAACTATTTAAAAATGGCGGGTTTGTTCAGGATGCCCCCCGTCTGTCGCTTCATATCACCTTTTGGTATCGGCTCAGCTCGCTTGGAACCTCGACGGAGGTGGTAGTAAAAAAAGTACCTGTTAGCAGGTACCGGGGACTTTTTTTCGTAATGGAAAACCAAAAAAGGTGAGTAGAGTCGAGGCGAGTCGAGGCGAGCAGGTACTATGTAATGGAAAAACGCCACTGACACAAAACGGTTTCAAAGCTGACTCTGCTCCCCGTCTCTCCAGTTTCATCCATGGGACTGATGCTCCTGTTTATTAAAAGGTCTACTATTCAGCATTTCCCTAAAAACTATTTATAGACTCATACAAAAGTAATCCTCTCAATCATCACTTATGACTCACTAGAAGTGTGTGGTTGTGTCTCTCTCTCTCTCTCTCTTTCCCTCTCTCCTCTCTCTCCCTCCCTCCATCTCTCTCTCTCTCTCTCTCTCAAACACCAATTGGAAAAAAAGCTGCTTTAACTCAGCATCCTTCTATTTAAAACACTTATTTTAGTGACAAACTGTGACTTTGATGGAATTGTGATGGAAACAAAAACCTTTAAAATGTCTCACGTTTCTGTCAGCGGTGATCCGTCGACCCATTTCCATTCTCCTTGTCTCGGTTTCCATTCTCTTCGTCTCCGTCCATCCCATAGACCAGTCCAGGACTCTCCATCCTTACTCAGCTCAGTGACAAACTTCTAGAAGTTGACAAGAGACAACAATCATTTCTCTGTTCACAGTTCAGCATTTCTGTTTTAGTAAAGCCATCTTGTGACTACATCTGAAGGAAAGAGAAAATGTATTGCAAGAAAGAAATCCCCCCCATGATGCATGAATCAGAAACACTAATCATCCACAAATAACCAACCATAGTTTCAATAGAACCAAACAAACAACATGGAACAACACAAGAGGGATCCCTCGGTCCACCACACACTGAGGACTGGACTCAACAGCATGACAGTAAACACACATTAGTAACGGAGGAAAGTGAAGAATGATATTTATAATCAGCAGAGAAACAGAGAATGCATGAGGATCTGCACCCTTAGTGCTCATAAGACAGTTAACATTTCAAGGGTTTTTTCAAACATTTAAAATTGTGATATATTTTATATTTAAATATTTCCATTGAATTTCTTTTTCTCTAACATCACTCAGAAACAAACACACTCACCTGTTCCTCTTCGTTGTTTATGACGACCAGATCTGCTCCTCTCTGCTGACAGTCAGCTCTGCTTCCAAACCAAGTCTTCGTCTCATTAGATTTAAAGTAACAACTGCATCCAGATCTCTTCCATCGGTCAGGACACAGCTTCTCTTAAAGTCAAACAAATGTAGATTCACTATTTAAAGAGCTTTCTTGCCTCTGTCATGTTTCCCTGTCAGGATGTTTACTCTGTAAATACTTTAAAGTTTCACTCAGGTTGTACTTCTCATTTGTAAGTGACCGTCTCAATCATAAATATTCACATCATCAGCAAAACAGTTTAACAGCATGAAACAGTTATAATCAACGGTAAATACACAATCAAGTTCTATGCTATAAATGTGTATAATACAGGTGTTTACTGTTTTTAAACTTTCTCATCTTTAATTTTGTTCTTCAGCTGCTTTACTTCATCCTATAACTGACTGTTTTTGACTGATATGTCTTGAGATAAACAGCAGTAGATGAAAGTTAGACAGTTTGAGATTATTAATGCTTAATAGATGGTGGGAAATTTTATTTTAATGGTGATTTGAAACATTTCTTACCAGAAACTTTCCTCTGGATCTGGCTGTAGTTGCTGCTCAATTGGTTGTATTTGATTTGCAGCAAAGTGACTGAAATATAAGAGGTTAGCCTTTCATAACTGGTGTGTAGCTGGTCTTTCTCCAAAGCGACTAGATTATCTGATAACAACCACAACAAAGAAACAGACCAACGACACCAAATAATTCTACTTCAAACTAGAGACAAACATTTTCGGACATAAAAACCACACTTTGTTGCCTGCACAAATTAATTCTTAAATTCAGCCAAAGCTTTTACGAGGCATCATTAGCCTGACTTTCCCAAACTGAACATGTATTTAGTACAATGCCTTCCTTTAAAAGCCTGAAGCTGATTGTAGTACACCATTGTTTACTGGTTCAGTATTTGGTGCTCAGTAGTTGTGAGGTGTATTTTATCTTACGGTATGTAGAAAGGATGATGATTCCAGTTATTGTCAGAAAGCAGAGAACAGCCAGACAGAGTACTGCAGCCCTGAAAGGCCTCCTTTGGACAGCAGGAGGATTCCTCTCAGTGTGCAGTCCTAAAGTGGCATAGCACACAGAGAGCAGGTTCATTAATAGGAAAACAACATGAGTCTTTGTTATCATAGATCCTATCACTCCCCTGTTACAATAACCTTAACCCAGTAGCTTTATTGCTTTGATCTGTGGCTGAGTGTGGAGAGAGACGGCATTCAACCCACCTGGTACGGAGCTGCTCTCATATCAAAAAATCTGACCGAGTTTATTAGACATAAACCATGACAACCCAAGTTTGATATTAGTAATCAGGGGTGCAGTACTACGCGCCCCCCGGTGCTTCCGTTGGAGCAGTCACCCACTCATAGTCTAATAAGCACGGTGTCTGTTCCCCGACTCAGATCGGTTAAATCAAAGGTAAACAAAAGATGCGCTATACTTAACAACCTAATTGGAATTAAAACGACTGCAACGATAGAACAAAATAGGAAAATTAGATGTGGACTATTAAATATTATATCTGTCTTCTAAAGCATTATTGGTAAACGAGTTGATATCAGATAATAACATTGATTTATTTTGTCTTACTGAAACCTGGCTGGGCCATGAAGACTATGTTAGTCTAAATGAAGCCACTCCTCCCAGTCATATTAATACTCAAATTCCTAGAGGCTCAGGCAGAGGAGGGGAGTTGCAGCAATCTTTGATGCAAGCCTGTTAATTAATCCTAAACCTAAACTAAATTATAACTCCTTTGAAAGTCTTGTTCTTAATCTTCAACATCCAAAATGGAAAACATTACAGCAAATTATATTTGTTGTTATTTACAGGGCTCCAGGTCCGTATTCTGAATTTTTATCTGAATTCTCAGAGTTTTTATCATGTTTAACCACAGTGTTTTATCACTGTTTTAACCACACCCTCGACCTTGTGCTGGTATATGGTATTGAAATTGAGGATTTAATAATATTTCCGCAGAATTCGGTATTATCAGATCATTCTTTAATCACTTTCGAATTCTTACTACCTGACTATATTAAATTACATAAAAGCTTCTACACCAGATGCCTATCTGACAGTGCTATAGCTAAATTTAAAGAAGATATTCCAACAGCTTTTGACTCTTTGTCATGCCTTAACATAACAGAGGACCTCTATGTTAACCTCAGTCCCTCTCAAATTGATACTTTTGTAGACGGTGCTACGACTTGCCTACGGACGACCTTAGACTCTGTTGCTCCCCTGAAAAAGAAGATGATGAAGCAAAGGAAATTAGCACCTTGGTATAACTCCCAAACTCGTAAATTAAAGCAAATCTCGCAAAACCTTGAAAGTAAGTGGCGTTCCACAAAAGTGGAAGAATCCCGTTTGGACTAGCAAGAAAGTCTCAAAACCTATAGGAAGGCCCTAAGAAAGGCCAGATCAGACTATTACTCATCACTAATAGAAGAAAATAAGAACAACCCAAGGTTTCTTTTCAGCACTGTAGCCAGGCTGACAGATAGCCACAGCTCTACTGAGCCATCTATTCCTCTAGCTCTGAGTAGTGATGACTTCATGAGCTTCTTTAATGATAAAATTACAACAATTAGAGATAAAATTCATCACCTTTTGCCCTCAGCTTCTAACGTTTCACCTTTAAACGCAGAGTCACTTGAAATAACGACTAGTCTCGACATATACTTAGACTGCTTTTATCCTATAGACCTACAACAATTAATGTTAAAGATATCCTCAGCTAAGCCATCTACCTGTCTCTTAGACCCCATCCCAACGAGATTACTCAAAGAAGCGTTACCCGTGGTAAACACTTCATTATTAGATATGATCAACATGTCCTTATTAACAGGTCATGTACCGCAGTCATTTAAAATAGCTGTGATAAAACCTCTTCTGAAAAAAAACCCACCCTCGATCCTGAGGTCTTAGCAAACTATAGACCTATATCTAACCTTCCCTTTCTCTCCAAGATCCTTGAGAAGGTAGTTGCTAATCACTTATGTGATTTTCTACATAGCAATAGTTTATTTGATGACTTTCAATCAGGATTTAGAAAGCATCATAGCACAGAGACGGCACTGGTGAAAATTACTAACAACCTTTTAACTGCTGCAGACAAAGGACTTGTCTCCATACTTGTTTTACTAGATCTTAGTGCTGCTTTTGACACTATTGACCATTCAATCCTGTTACAGAGATTGGAACACTTGGTTGGCATTAAAGGAATTGCTCTAAGCTGGTTTAAGTCTTATTTCTCTGATCGATCTCAATTTGTTAATGTTAATGATAAATCCTCCAAGTACGCTAAAGTTAGCCATGGGGTTCCTCAAGGCTCAGTGCTTGGACCAATTCTATTCTCCTTATATATGCTTCCTCTAGGCAATATTATTAGGAAACACTCAATTAACTTTCAGTGTTATGCGGAGGACACCCAATTATACTTGTCAATCAAACCAGACAAAACCAGTCAGGTAGCTAAATTTCAAGCGTGCATTAAAGATAAACATCCTGGATGACCTATAATTTTCTGATGTTAAACCCTAACAAAACTGAAGTTATTGTACTGGGACCTAAACACCTCAGAACCTCATTATCTAAAGACATAGCTGCTCTGGATGGTATTGCCCTGGCCCCCAGCACTACTGTCAGAAATTTAGGAGTTATTTTTGATCAGGATATATCCTTTAATGCCAATCTAAAACAAACCTCAAGAACAGCCTTTTTTCATCTTCGTAACATTGCCAAAATTAGGAATATCCTGTCTCAGAACGACGCTGAAAAACTAGTCCATGCATTTGTTACGTCCAGGCTGGACTATTGTAATTCCCTATTGTCAGGTTGCTCAAATAAGTCCCTTAAGACTCTCCAGCTGATCCAGAATGATGCAGCGCGTGTTCTCACAAGAACTAAGAATAGAGATCATATTTCTCCTGTATTAGCTTCTCTGCACTGGCTTCCTGTTGAATCCAGGATTGAGTTAAAAATCCTTCTCTTGACCTACAAAGCTCTAAATGGTCTAGCACCATCATATCTAGAAGAGCTCCTAATACCCTATTGTCCCACTAGAGCACTGTGCTCCCAGAATGCAGAGTTACTGGTGGTACCTAGAGTCTCTAAAAGTAGAATGGGAGCCAGAGCCTTCAGTTATCAGGCTCCTCTCCTATGGAACCAGCTCCCGATCTGGGTTCGGGGGGCAGAAACTGTAATCGGTTTCAAGAATGAACTTAAAACTCTCCTATTTGATAAAGCTTATAGTTAGGGAGAGAGGAGTTGCAGTGTTCACCTAACTGGCCCACCTGCTTCTCTTCATAATTGTTAGATTAATAATACATAACAAAGTAGAGGGAGGCAGGCCAGCCAAGCCCGATCCGGCAGGGGAAGAGTTCTAAGCCCAAAAAACCTACCTCTCCTTATGACCTGTCTCTCTTAGTTACGCTGTTATAGTTACGCTGTTATAGTTCTAGACTGCCGGGGGACTTCCTTCCTCTGACACACTGAGCTGCTCTCTCCTCTCCCTTTCTATTACTATTACTATTACTATTTGTGTGTATCCCGTCCCAGAAATGCTTGTTACTAATCCTAGCTTCTGGGGAGTTTACTCCCCGGAGTCCTTATGTTTTTTTCCCCCAGCGTATTTCCTTGGAGAACGTTGGCACCAAGATCCTGGTTCCAGCTGTCGCCGTGGTCCTGCTGCACTCCCTGCTGAGCTCAGCGGTGCCCTGCAATGTCATGCTGCTTCCTGCTGAACCCTGCTGCTTCCTGCTGAACCCTGCAGCTTCCTGCTGAACCCTGCAGCTTCCTGCTGAACCCTGCAGCTTCCTGCTGCTTCCTGCTATGTCCATCCATGCTCTGCTGGGCCACGCTACATCCTGTAACGCCCTGCAGCGCCCTGATATGACATGAACTACTACGACTACCATTTGAAGTCACTGTTCCATTATTAACGTGACTACTATCGCCACTGTTCATCACACCCCCAACCGGCCCGTCAGACACCGCCTACCAAGAGTCTGGGTCTGTCTGAGGTTTCTTCCCAAGAGGGAGTTTTTCCTCGCCACTGTCGCACTGCTTGCTCTTGAGGGACTTATTGTAATTGTTGGGGCTTTGTAAATTATAGAGTGTGGTCTAGACCTACTCTATCTGTAAAGTGTCTCGAGATAACCTATGTTATGATTTGATACTATAAATAAAATTGAATTGAGTGTGTTAACTCACATTTTAGGTTGCTTTCACATACATATACATATACACATACATTTAACCGAACCCTGGAGCATTTTGTCTGGTATTCAGGTTGGTTTGGAGCGGTATCAAAACTCATTCTAACTTTGGTGTAGGGATGGGCGATATAGACGATATGCAATATAAACGATACAAAACTGGCCTACGATAGAGATTTTAATTATACTGCACTATCGCGATAATTCATGTTGATAACGCAAATCTACCGGGAAGTTTAGAGCCACGAGCTGCAACCGGCTGCAACGTCATCGTCATCTTGAGTAAACATGGCTGAAAGCGAAACAAGGAGCTGGTGAAAAGACCGTGCAACATCCATTAATTGGACTTAAGCCGCTACACACGGACCTGAGGTCGAGCGTACGGAGCCTTTCACCAGCCTGACCATTCACTATATAACCTTTCACCACCAGCCTGACCATTCACTATATAACAGACTGTACCACGGAGCCTTTCACCAGCCTGACCATTCACTATATAACAGACTGTACCACGGAGCCTTTCACCAGCCTGACCATTCACTATATAACAGACTGTACCACGGAGCCTTTCACCAGTCTCACCATTCACTATATAACGGACCTTTCACCAGTCTCCATTCACTCTTAACGGACCTGACTCCTCTCTTGGTCAGTCTGCCCTTTCCTCTTTCTCTGTTCCTCCGACAATGCTTTCCTAGCTTCCTGCTTTTTTTTGTCGGCTCAGCCATGACGATAGTGTGATAAACTCCATCGCTACCTTGTTAGCCGGTTCCTGAACGGCCGTAAGTGTGCAGTGCCGTGAAGCAATTCGTTACCACGAGACCTGATATCACACAATACTTCCTGACGCTGAGGCCAGCGCAACCACACATCAACCCTCTCTCTCTCTCCTTCAGTCGCTGTCTGTCAGCTGCTCACATTGTTGCCTTCTTCTAAAATATTAGAAACACTAAAGCAGAACCAGAAACCCAAGCCGTTAGAAATGTGGTGTAGCTCCATTATTTCTGAGAGCAGAAGTGTCGGCGAGTTTCAGATATTTTGTCCAACAGACCAGCGACAGTTTCCAACATGTGACATTTGTTTCCAATGTTTGACAAAGTGCAGTGTGAACGCAAAGCAAAGCCAAATGAAAAATAATGCAGCAACAATTACACTTTTTGTACAATTTTGCCAATATAAAAGGCGGAATTAAATATAAAATATAAAATCAACAACACAAAAGGATGTAATTGGAATACCACAAGTTAAAATTATTAAAACATGAAATAAAACAACGAATGATAATGCATAATAAATAAACAATAAAACAATGGTTCCAAAAATATTGTTGATATTGATTGTGTGAAAGCGCCTTTAAACAAATCATTGAGTATGTTTACATGCACACTTATATTCCACTATTATTCCGAGTATGATAATATTCCTAAATTGATGCAGGTCATGTAAACAGCATATTGTTGTTTACTGATAAACATATTCCCGATAAAGCATATTCCCAATAAGGCCTTTTTTCCGAACGTACAATTTTTCCGATGTAGACGTGGGATATTCTGGTATTATTCGGGTTTTAGAGGCATTCGTTGGAGATGTATACAGTGCATTCAGAATCTGGTTCTCAATCTGGGTTTTTACTGCAGTTTGTGACAGTTTACGGCATCTTGCCTGTTTACGGCTTACGGTCAGCTCTGTGAGTTGCTATGGTTACTGTTAACAAACCAAACAGACGACAGTTTGCAGGGCTGCCCTAGAGATGCTCGGCCAAAAGAAAAGAGGAAACACAGCTACTTTTAAACCTTATCAAAGACTCTGATATGAGCCGGGCCTAACAACTAAGTGCATGTAAACATAGTCAGTGAACAACTCTTAACGTAAATAATTATAATAAAATAAAACAAATGTGAACTGTAATAGGCCATTGAATGGCACAACAAAGTAATCACTTTCCTTCCTCTTTCTCTTCAGTCTCTCCCTCTCTTTTTTTGGCTCTGCATTGTTAATGATATTCAAAATACTTTGTCACACTGCACGTCCCTGTTATGTAGTTTCATGTCTTTAGCGGAGTTAATGCTTCCTCACATCTCAGAAATGACACAAGTTAAATGTCAGTTTAATGTTACCAAAACCAAACACTTAGGGCTTTGAAAGCTGAGAGTAAGAAAACAAACAGAGCAAATGTAGAGTTTACACATCAGTCAAACATGATTTAAAAGGTACACCCACATACACAGATCAGCATGATTCTTTATGATATAGACTTCATAACTTCGTACTTACCTCCTCCGTGTGGCTGATTATCAGAGTGATCATCCCCGATAGCGTCTGCATTCAAGTAGATTTCCACCTCCCTCTCCTCCCACTCTTCTTTGTCTTCCTGCACATTTCTGTTGTATCTCACCTTCTTTGACACATCTGGCGTGGCATAAATATCTGCAGACATCTTGAGACAATTAAACCGTAGCTGCTCTTCACTTCCCTTACTGGTTACTGCGCTGTGTAGATCAGTCACTTTGCTGCTGTAAAACTTTGGTAGATATATATATTCAGTGATGTCACATACTCTACTGATGCTGCTGCAAGTGTTTCTTTGCCAGTAAAGAACATAAAGGAAGTAACAGCTTATAAAACACACATGCCCACACACACGTCTAACTATAGTCTGGTGGTTTTCTGAACTTCTTAAGTAATATATATATATAGCATTTATTCACACCTATACACACAGCAGTTCAACCGTTTGGACACAACAGGAAATGTTGCTTTCACAGTTCTTTCTGTTGCCTAAACTGAAACATTTTAATGTTTAATGAAGTTAAAATTTAACAATTGATGAATTAATATGGATATCCTTCTTTGGAACAATGTACTGGACCATCAATCTGCCAAACCATGTTTTAACAATAACAGACTTCCACTACCAGCTGCTATTCATATGCTAATTAGAGCCATTCACACCTCCGTGGGAGCTCTCCACATACATCATGGTTTGTTTCCAACAATATGTGGCACAGACGAACGCGACGTTCACAGGCTGTAAATTGTCGTTAACTGCCAAAAATTAGGGGGATTTCTGACGAAAATCCCACTTTTCATGCAGTGTCAATGTCAAAGTCAATTTATGTATATAGCACGTTTAAAAACAACTGGGTTGACCAAAGTGCTTTACAAGGTCAAAACAACAATAAAACAATTGACTGGTCTAAACCCATATACAAAGAATTACAATAGTCAAGTGGCAAGGTTATGAAGGCATTGACCAGCCTCTCTAAGTCATTAGGACGTAGATAGGCCTTTGCCTTGGCTATATTTCTCAACTGAAAGAAGCTAGACCTGACAATGGAGGAAATCTGCTTTTTAAATTTGAAAGCGTTGTCGAAATAAACACTAAGACTCCTCCCAGTGGAGCAAATATTAATATCAAGTGGGCCTAGGGTGCCGACATCAACCCAATGGTACAAAGAAAACACTACATTGTGACCCATTGTTGTGTGGACTGCCATTCAGAAGCCAAGAGTTTGCATTTTGGCTGTCGCCATCTTGGCGTTTTGGAGCCAGAAGTGACCATATTTAGAAAGGGTGGAGCTGGGGAGGTTGATGCATCCAAGCCAGTGTTGTGTATGGTTACAATGCTAAGCTAAACTTTCTTAAATTAAATGAAGAAAAAACGGAGGTGGTTGTTTTTGGAGCAAAAGAGGAACGATTGAAAGTCAGCGCTCAGCTTCAAACGACAATGTTAAAAACAACAGACAAAGCCAGAAATCTTGGTGTAGTCATGGACTCAGACCTAAATTTTAAAAGCCACATTAACATAATTAAAAAATCAGCCTATTATCACCTTAAAAATATATCAAGGGTTAAAGGACTTATGTCTCAGCAGGATCTGGAAAAACTTGTCCATGCTTTTATCTTCAGTAGACTTGACTACTGTAACGGTGTCTTTACAGGTCTCCCTAAAAAATCAATCAGACAGCTGCAGCTGATTCAGAACGCTGCTGCTCGAGTCCTCACTAAAACCAAGAAAGTGGATCACATCACTCCAGTACTGAAGTCTCTAGACTGGCTTCCAGTGCCTCAAAGAATTGATTTCAAAATACTTTTACTGGTTTATAAATCACTAAACGGTTTAGGGCCAAAATACATTTCTGATCTGCTACTACATTATGACCCCCCCAGACCTCTCAGGTGGTCTGGGACAGGTCTACTACACTATGACCCACCCAGACCTCTCAGGTGGTCTGGGACAGGTCTCTACACTATAACCCCCCCCAGACCTCTCAGGTGGTCTGGGACAGGTCTACTACACTATGACCCACCCAGACCTCTCAGGTGGTCTGGGACAGGTCTGTTACACTATGACCCCCCAGACCTCTCAGGTGGTCTGGGACCCCATGACCCCCCCCAGACCTCTCAGGTGGTCTGGGACAGGTCTCTACACTATGACCCACCCAGACCTCTCAGGTGGTCTGGGACAGGTCTACTTGTTGTCCCCAGAGTCAGAACTAAACAGGGGAAGCAGCGTTCAGTTTTTATGCTCCACATATCTGGAACAAACTCCCAGAAACCTGTAGGTCCGCTGCAACTCTCAGTTCTTTTAAATCTAAGCTAAAGACCTATCTTTTTGATGTTGCTTTTCTTTAAATAATCTATTTTATTAACTTTAATTTCTTATACTGCACTGTAACTTTTATTCTTATACTGCACTATCAATTTTATTCTTGTCTTTTAATGTTTTTAATTTGATTATTATTGTTTTTTAATTGTTTTCTAACTGCTCTTTAATGTTTTATGTAAAGCACTTTGAATTGCCCTGTTGCTGAAATGTGCTCTATAAATAAAGCTGCCTTGCCTAAACGCTAAAGAGGGAAAGTCTCTGCAGAATTATTTGTTGTGGACAAAATGTATCCCCCCACAACCCATCAAAATGATCAATGCTACTTCACCAATAAACCATATATTATATAACTAAAATAGAAGTATTTTAAACTAAGTGAAGCTTAGTGCGATAGAACAATAAAATCTGAGCGGAAGCTGCTGGTTGTATTTAGCCGCTATGGAGATCCGGGACAACGGCTACCAGCGGCAGTTGTTAAGCCGCTAATAGGTGACTGCAAGCTGGCTATAGGGACCGCCAGATGATCAAGACTGCGGTGAAAGTGGGTCAAGTTGTAATTTACTGTCTCTACCAGCAGGCGGCAGCATACCCATGTTAATACTGTCTGTTTAGAGAGCTCATCTGAATGGGTTTCTGATTTGTTTTTATGTTAACCGTAAATATGCCAATAATTTGCAGGGATAAAGATATACAGATGTACTAAATGCTGTCTATTTAATTTGGGATTTATTGTTCATGGTTTATTTATAACTTTGTTATATAGTATATATTTAGTTTTTACTTACATCATTTCATCCACATACTGTTGGAGAAATGAGCGTGTTTTGATTGTGTGGCCATTTAAGAAGTGACACTTGTTTGGTTCTTATCGGACCCCCCTCAGTGGACCCGGACTCACTATTAACCAGCGATCAGTACATGGGTAGCGCCATTGTGCACCCATTTACTCATAGTCCTAGATGTCCTAGACATGAAAATAACACACACTCCCATTTTCTTCTTTGCTGTTTGTTATCACCAGAGTTGCTCCTCTGTTCTTGCTCTCTGTCCAGGTTTTCATCTCAGTAGATTTGTTATAACTGCACTAAAATCTCCTCCATCCTGTGTTTTAGTGACATGTTTCAAATCATTTAATGACAAATATATAAGACTAATAAGACTTGTTTCTTTTAAAACATTTCTCACCTGTAATGTTCCCCTGTGTCTGTTATCTTGTCTCCTGGCAGAAACTGTTGCTCAGGTTGTTTCAGCTCTTCTGTAACTGGCTGTAGTTGTTGCTAAGTTGGCTGCATCGGGTCTGTAGCTGGTCCTTTTCCAAAGTGACTAAATTATCTGATGGTGTGGACTGATAATTATTATAATAATTATTATTAAGGTTAATTATTGTGTGAAAAATAAACAGGAACCTTATTCAATCTCTAATAGTGGGTTATGTTCATTATCACTTTAAACTACACACGTAGGCAACAATCTGAAAATCACTTTTTCGGCCACCGAGAGGCTGAGATGGACGTGCTTGCTGGTAATGATCACAGATCCAACTGAGTTTTGTAGATTTATTTGCATTAACACAAACAAGGTTCTGCACCCAATACATCCCATAATTGTATTACTGGCATAAAACCAGCGTGAAAACAGCATTCAGCTAAAATAAGACATCCCTGGTCACCCCCCCCTCTCTCCTTCACCAACCCTAACAAGTGAACAGGTATTACTTTGCTTGATTTTCTATTTTTTTTTTTAAGTACTTATGAAGTACCTATTGAAGTACTTAACATTAAAAGCTAAAGGAACTTAGTTTGGCGAGTAAAATTTAATTAACTAAATGGAAAGATTTTGATAAATCCAGAAAAAAATCATTGTGATCCAAGGCTGATATAATCTTCTAGCAATATTCCAATTGAACAATTGGAGGACAATGTACTGAAATTGATTAAAAAAAAAACTTCATATTTCTATGAAAATATTTTCCTTTCTGCCTTTACATAGTCTGTTATAAACTTTCATGTAAATGAAACCCAGTTAATTTGGCCCCCAAAAGTACCTGAACTAGAAAATGTGTGTGTGTATGCTGAAAAGCTGAAACACTAAACTGGGTTGCTGTCTTAAAGAAGGAGGTAAAGTTGTAAGAATATTTGGAGAAGTGGGTCAATGTAGAAAATCTTTATCAGCTGTACTGAATATTTTAAAAAAAGTAGAGTATGACAGAAGTTATTCAATTAGTTGTTTTTAACTAATGCACCAGGAATGATGCGGCATCGGTAAACATTACTTAAATATATGATTTTTACCTTTATACCGAAGACCCTAATACAATGTAAATAATTATAATTATTACATGCAATAAATTGCATTTTTGAGGGGCTTAAGATGCTCGAAAAATCACCAAAGTCTGCACAGATCATAACTAGTGAAAATGTGGATATTTTATGGGTCTTGCACATCGATTTGGCAAAATGCTCAAAAGTGCCTCCTAATTTAAAGCCCCCCAACTTCAAATTTGACATGGATGAAGGAAAGGCTTATGTACCATTTCTAGATGTAAAAATAGCTCTTTGAGGTATATCCTAAACCCAATAGGAAGTAAGCCATTTTGAATTTACTGTGCATTTTTCACCAGTTCAAAGAGCTCCTCCTAGAGATTAAAGCCGATCAACTGGAAAATAAATCTGTACAATCTAAAGAACTTAAAGATAAAAAGTTATTAAAAGCTTGAGTTTTCATTGAATGACCTCTGCCATTTTGGCCACTAACTCCATGCAGGAAATAAAGTCTAAGTTGTGTACAGTATACACCAGGAGTGTCCAACAAGTAGCTTTTCTACATTTTCCCAGTAGCTCACTAAAACTGAGACACTAAATGACCACGATATTAAAAGTAAGTTAGCTAACTTTGTAATTTACTGTCTCTACCAGCAGGCGGCAGCATACCCACGGTAATGCTGTCCGTTTAGAGAGCATTTGAATGTGTGTCTGATTCGTTTCTATGTTCAGTGATGTAGCTAACTACCTGGGCTAAAAGAAATGTAAAATAGTCATGAACCTTGACGTGAAGTTTTGGGAATTGCATTTGTGTACAAACAGTAGCTTCATTCAGCTCATGTGTGTTGTGTAAATAAATCTTAGTGATGTGATGCAAGTAGCCACTTTTGTTTTTTTAAAGTAGGCCTTAGATTAAAAAAAGTTGGAGACCCCTGGTATAGAAAAAAAGTCTACATTGTATACAGTAAACACCAATGCACAGCGGTGTCGACCGGTGTCCAGTCTCAGCCTGTCACACGGAGAGGTGCAAGGCTCGTCAGTCGCTGCTTGCAGCTTTAATTGTAAAGTGTTCCCTGAGATCCATACTGTTGCTCATTTAACATGTTTTCACCCTGACCCTCCACAGACTTGTTTCCCAACGTGGCATCATGACTTTGCATAAACATAAACGCCACTTTCCTAAAGCCAAATGGCGTGTTATCTGTACGCATTTTGAGCTATCCACGTGTATGTCTACGCTGTATACAGTGGATGTAAATATACACATGCGAGAACGTGCCATACTATCGCGAGAACACCGTTACATGAGTGTGTAAAATAATTTAAAAAAAAAGAACATTTGGAAAGGCTTTAGTAACACAAAAAAACCACGGTGACCAACGTCACACGCATTGGAAAACAAACTCTCCTGTCGCGATCCCGGCTGTCACAACCAACCTCCCTCCTTTCATACCACTTGCTACGGCAAAAATTCACATATGTAGGTCAATGGTGGCCGAACGGCGTTGATAAACACGCTAAAAAGCGATTATGCGTCTTGATAACACGCCAAAATGGCATACGAATTGGCATGTCATACATATGCCACTTTATGAGATCAGTCTGTGTTTTCAGTCTCTGGTTGTAAAAGTGGATGTGAGTTCCTGGCTGGTTCTGGTCCTCCACAGTCCTCTCCATCAGCTTCTGTTACCATGTGTTGAGTTTCTCTGCTGGCTGGAGGCTCTGCCTCTCTCTTCTCCTCCGTTTGACTCGGATGAATCTGCGACGACTGACGGCCGACACATTCATGCGTTTCGATCTGTGAATGCGAAGTGAATCTTTCTTCACAAACACTGCAGCTGAATCGTTTCTCTCTCATGTGGACGGCCATGTGCGATGTCAGATGTGACTTATATGAAAATCTGTCACCGCAGACAGAACAACCAAATGAGTTTTCTCCAGTGCGATTTTTCAAGTGATTTGACTGTCTCTGCAAGATTCCACTCTGCGAAAAAGATTTCTCAGAGAATGAGTAGCTGAAAGCTCCTTTTCTTGTGTGCGATTTCATGTGTGAAGTAACATGGTCCTTGTACAAGAATTTTTGACCACAAACGGAACAACTATGTAGTCTCTTTCCTGTATGGATTACCATGTGTTTCTGCAAATTGCCTTTCTGTGTAAAGGATTTCTTACAGTGTGAGCAGCTGAAAGGTTTTTCTCCTGCATGAGTTCTTATGTGGATCCTTAGATTTGTCTGGGTGTCAAATCTTTTCCCACACTCAGAGCAGATAAATGATTTCTCACCAGCACTACATCTCTCATCACCGACAGCACTGTCAATACAGTCTCCCGTCTGGTCTTCAGTCTCTGGTTGTAAAAGTGGATGTGAGTTCCTGGCTGGTTCTGGTCCTCCAGAATCCTCTCCATCAGCTTCTGTTTCCGTGTGTTGAGGTGCTCTGCTCGCTGGAGGCTCTGCCTCTCTGTTCTCAGTTTGACTCCGACCACCAACACACTGATGGTTCCTGAGCTCTTTGTACCAGGTGAAACTTTGGTCACAAACGCTGCAGCTGAACAGAATCTTTTCTGTGATCGTGCTGGTCTTCAGAAGTGTCTTGTGGCCAAATCCTTTCCAACACTTAGAGCCGCTTAACAGTTTTTCACCAGCAGTATCAGTCATACGACTTACCGGGACTTCAGTATTATTCAGAGAGTTTAAAGATGACTGAGGTTCTCTGGTCGCCTTCCAATCGTCATCGAAAACTTTAGTTTCTTGTTTGATATATTGTGAGGCAGCCTCACAGAAAGATTGTTGTCTTTCCATGTGTTGAGTTTGTCTCTGATGAAGCTGTGAGGACTGAGCTTCCTCTTCATCATCTTCCCTCTTCACAGGGACAGGAGTGAATGGGAACTTGGTGATATCAGCCTCCTCCAGCCCTTGAAGCTGCTCTCCCTCCTGACTGCTCCACAGTTCCTCCTGTTCCTCTTTAATGTGTGGGGGGGGCTCTGGCTCCTGCTGGTCCACACTGGAGCTACACTCCTGCTGCTTTTTTACGTTACTAACACAGGAAGTAGACAGTTCGTGTCCCCTGTGGACTCTCATGTGACTATTTAAACTCCCTTTATATATAAAAGGTTTCTCGCAGACGATGCATACATATGTATGCCTCTCTCTTGTGTGGATTCTCATGTGTCTCTCCAAACTCCCTCTCGCTGTGAAATGTCTCTCACAGAACGAGCAGCTAAATTGTCGTCGTTTCTCCCCTGTCTGGACTCTCATGTTTGAGTTTAGGTGTGTATCCTGTTGAAAAGATTTCTTACAGACTAAGCTGCTGAAAGGTTCTTCTCTTGTATGAGTTTTCATGTGACTCTTCAGTAGTGTCTCGTGGCAAAATCCTTTTCCACACTCGGAGCAGCAGAATGGTTCCTTTGTGTGGATTCTCATGTGTCTCGGTAAACTTTCCTGATGGGTAAAAGATTTCTTACAGACCGAGCAGCTGAAAGGTTTCTCTCCAGTGTGGACTCTCAAATGTTTGTTTAAATTTCCCCGCCATGAAAATTGTTTCATACAGAATGGGCAGCTAAAAGGCATCTCTCCTGTGTGAGTTATCATGTGACTCTTCAGATGCGTCATGCGGCCAAATCTTTTACCACACTCAGAGCAGCTGAAAGGTTTCTCTCCTGTATGAGTTCTCATGTGTATCTTCAGATGTTGCATGGTCCCAAATTTTCTTCCACACTCCGAGCAGCTGAATGGTTTCTTACATCTTGAATCATGTTTCAGAGAGTTTAAAGCTGACTGAGGTTCTCTGGTCTCCTTCCAATCAGCACTGTCGGTCTCAGGATCAGAAGAGTGTCCAGGCTGGTCTTCAGTCTCTGGTTGTAAAAGTGGATGTGAGTTCCTGGTGATATCAGCCTCCTCCAGCCCTTGAAGCTGCTCTCCCTCCTGACTGCTCCACAGGTCCTCCTGTTCCTCTTTAATGTGTGGGGGGGGCTCTGGCTCCTGCTGGTCCACACTGGAGCTACACTCCTGCTGCTCCTCTTTAACAGCATTCTGTTTTTTGCCATGTGACGGTAAGTCTGAAACAAAGACAGAGATCAACGTCAGCTTAAACTAACAGATTAATAACATATCAAAGTGTTTTTTTTTATATAATCCATTATGTAAGGATCCATGGTTAATCGTTAAAAATGCATGTAAATGTGTAAAGATTATAACCGGTGGTACCGACCGAATTCCGTCGGGCCGATTCACGTTAGACCAAATGGTGCCAAATTTCAGTAACCGCCACCGCATAAGCGGGAGCATATCTGTCCTGTCTGCATGTTGACAGAGAGCGAAGCTCCTTCACACACACGGGCAGAACTGTAGTGCCAACGGAGCGAAACGACATAGACCCTGCAGTTTGTTAAAGTCCCAGTGAGTCACGGCAATGCTGGCAAAGCGGTTGCAGTTGGGGGTTACACTTTTCAAAACCGCACACAGACGGCGTATATAACGGCGAGGTGAAAGCAGGTATGGTTAACGTTAGACGTCCTCTTTGACAGGTAGGTACCACGGTGTTAAACTATGCCTTGGTGACTGACAGGCTGGAGGTTGTAGGGCAAAGCAACTTTATTTCTATATCACATTTAAGGCGAGACACGGCAGGTAAAAACATCGTTTTGTTTTTTTTCCCCACTGGTCAATTTTGAGATTTTTGGCTATTTGTGTTCAATAACAAAGTCTCCTTTCAGTCCAAAATACACATTTAGGTCTTTATTTTACTATACTTTGCCTGTTTGCGTCGGTAGATTTCTCATAATTCAACAAAAGTTGGCGTACTAAATCATCCCGCTGTCTGCACCCTGTCATCTCTTATACCGTTGGAAAGCTCGCTCTCTCCTATACAATGCTGTCGGATCCAAATATGGTCATTTCCTTTTGATCAGCAACCAATCGTATAAGTAAAAGGGGGGGGGGGATTTAACTCAAAATGCGCAATCTCATTGGCTGATGCCAATTTCTGACAACGTGATTCGTTCAGAATCGTCACGTGACGCGCTCTGACATTTCCGCGGTAGCTCAAAAATGTCGAAAGAAGTGCGTCAAATCATCTCAGAGAAGGCAAAAACAGTTATTGGCAAAAAGACACAGGGGATTACGAACTAAGACAGCAGATGATGAAATGCCTTCGTCGTTCAGAAAATAGGACTGTGCAGGCAGCGGAGGTAATGAGAGCGCCACACAGCTCTCTCTCTAAGCAGTTTACATAAATTCATAGCCTACATGTCATATATTAAGTATATAAGTGTCACTGATCTCGATACAAGACACTATATTACAAAACAATTACATTATACAACAGTTAAAGCAGTGTTTCCTCTATGTTGATTTGACCGTGGCGGCCCCCCATGGCAACATTTCTGCCCCCCACGGTATCAGAAATAGGGCTGCGTTGTTAGAGTGTAGTCGGAGAATAGCGCGGACACACGAGGATAACTAGCCAGTTGAGATCACGCGTGTGCGTCCTTGAGAACTGTAATGGTGCTTTTCCATTACATGGTACCTACTTGCCTCGACTCTACTCTAAATAAAGTACCTGGTACCTGCTAACAGGTACTTTTTTTAGTACCTGCTCAGTCGAGGTTCCAAGCGAGCTGAGGCGAGCCGAGAAGGTGACGTGAAACCCTGCAGGCTGCTGATTGGTCGGAAAGAAGCGTCACCGATCACTGCATTGCTAGCGAGAGACGGCATTTTTAAATAGTTTAGCCAGCGGTGTTTTTTTGCTGCCGGAGGCTCCACGCAGAGCTTTCTCCGTAGCATACAAGTGGCCTGATGGTTATACTGGTGCACTGGTGTGTGCATGTGTGATGTGTGCGTGTGTGTCGAGTCGCCGTACAGTGGGGGAAATAAGTATTTGACCCCTTGCTGATTTTGCAGGTTTGCCCACTTACAAAGAATGCAAAAATCTACAATTGTAATCATATGTACATTCTAACAGTGAAAGACAGAATCCCAAAGAAAATTCCAGAAAATCACATCATATGAATTTATTAAAATTGATAACCATCTGATGAGGAAAAACAAGTATTTGACCCCCTGGACAAACAGCAAGTATTCTGGCTCCTACAAGCCAGTTAGTCTTTCTTTAAGAAACAGCCCCAATCCGAACCAATTATCTACATCAAATACACCTGCCTCACCTCGTTACCTGTATAAAAGACACCTGTCAACACCCAAACAACTAGCATCCAACATCACCACCATGGGCAAAACCAAAGAGCTTTCTACGGACATCAGGGACAAGATTGTTGATCTGCACAAGGCTGGGATGGGCTACAAGAGAATCGGAAAGCAACTTGGAGAGAAAAGATCAACTGTCGGTGCAGTTATCAGGAAATGGAAGAAGCACCACACCACCGCCAACCTCCCTCGGTCTGGGCCTCCACACAAGATCTTGCCTCGTGGGGTGTCCCTGATCAAGCGAACGGTGAGGAATCATCCCAAAACCACAAGGGGGGAACTGATGAATCAACTGAAGGCAGCTGGGACCACAGTTACAAAAGGCGGTTGGTAACACACTACGCCGTCATGGATTGAAATCCTGCAGCGCACGACAAGGTCCCCCTGCTCAAGAAGAAACATGTACAGGCCCGCATGAAGTTCACCATTCACCACCTGGACGACTCAGAAGAGGCCTGGAAGAAGGTGATGTGGTCAGATGAGACCAAAATAGAAACTTTTGGCCTCAACTCAACTCGTCATGTTTGGAGGGCAAAGAACACCGAGTACAACCCAAAGAACACCATCCCCACCGTCAAGCATGGTGGTGGCAACATCATGCTTTGGGGGTGCTTTTCAGCCAAGGGACGGGACAACTCCATCGTATTGAGGGGAGGATGGGACGGGGCCATGTATCGTGGAATTCTGGACCGACATCTCCTTCCCTCAGTGAGAGAGCTGAAGATGGGTTGAGGATGGAAACCACGACACGACCCTAAGCACACCGCCAAAGCAACAAAAAGTGGCTGAAGAAGAAGCACATCAAGGTTCTGGAGTGGCCTAGCCAGTCTCCAGACCTGAATCGATTGAAAATCTTTGGAGGGGAGCTTAAAATTCGAGTTGCCAGGCGACCACCTCGGAACCTGAATGATTTGGAGGCTGTCTGCAGGGAGGTGGGGCCAACATCCCTGCGAAATGTGCACAAACCTTGTCACCAACTATAAAAACCGTTTGACATCTGTGCTGGCCAATAATGGCTTTTCTACAAAATATTAACATGCTGTTTGTCCAGGGGGTCAAATACTTGTTTTTCCTCATCAGATGGTTATCAATTTTAATAAATTCATATGATGTGATTTTCTGGAATTTTCTTTGGGATTCTGTCTTTCACTGTTAGAATGTACATATGATTAAAATTGTAGATTTTTGCATTCTTTGTAAGTGGGCAAACCTGCAAAATCAGCAAGGGGTCAAATACTTATTTCCCCACTGTATGTGTGTGTGTGTGGGGAGCTAGTGAGCGAGGGAGAAGTGAGAGAGTGGCCCGCTCATGGAGTAGCGACTCTAGAGTCATATATATGTGAGAGAAACAAAGCGAGTAGCAACTCTAGAGTCATATATATGTGAGAGAAACAAAGCGGTAGTAGCAACTCTAGAGTCATATATGTGAGAGAAACAAAGCGAGTAGCAACTCTAGAGTCATATATGTGAGAGAAACAAAGCGAGTAGCGACTCTAGAGTCATATATATGTGAGAGAAACAAAGCGAGTAGTGACTCTAGAGTCATATATATGTGAGAGAAACAAAGTTTAGTAGCGACTCTAGAGTCATATATATGTGAGAGAAACAAGTTTAGTAGCGACTCTAGAGTCATATATATGTGAGAGAAACAAAGCGAGTAGCAACTCTAGAGTCATATATGTGAGAGAAACAAAGCGAGTAGCGACTCTAGAGTCATATATATGTGAGAGAAACAAAGTTTAGTAGCGACTCTAGAGTCATATATATGTGAGAGAAACAAAGCGAGTAGCGACTCTAGAGTCATATATATGTGAGAGAAACAAAGCGAGTAGCGACTCTAGAGTCATATATATGTGAGAGAAACAAAGCGAGTAGCAACTCTAGAGTCATATATGTGAGAGAAACAAAGCGAGTAGCGACTCTAGAGTCATATATATGTGAGAGAAACAAAGCGAGTAGCGACTCTAGAGTCATATATATGTGAGAGAAACAAAGCGAGTAGAGACTCTAGAGTCATATATATGTGAGAGAAACAAAGCGAGTAGCGACTCTAGAGTCATATGGGTCAATGACGTGACGCCACTTTTTTGTGTCTATAAGGTTAAAGTCAATTTAAATACATTCAATTTAAAACAAAAACAAACAAATTACTTAAAAATGTTCTTTTTTAGAGGCCATATTTTAAAGAGTTTGGTTTTAATCAATTTTAAGAGAATAATTGGCGATTAATGGCAAAAATGTCTAAGTGGTGTAACCGTCAAAACTTTGTACCAAAATGTTTAGCTTACTTAAAAAGGGCAAATGTCTTAATAAAAGATCCCAGAAACTAATTAGGCATTAACCTAAATTAAAGGTTATTATACATATTTAAAATATAATTAAAAATTATATTTATATTTATTTTAATAATTTAGGGAATACTGTCAGTCATGCTAGCTTCCTGAAATGTCAGGTGGTGTAACCACCATTCAAGGTGCCATTTTGTCAAAATCAGCAAGAAGACCACATGACAGGAAATGACATCAGAGGAAAGGACCCCTGATGAGCATAACTGCTGCATCACAAGGTTAGTAACTCTCTGATAAATATAAGTTAATAAGACATTTTTAGGGTAAGTCCAGATATCTTTGGTTAATATGTCAAATGGTATGACCCAAGTAAAACATTGAAAAACATTCTTTTGAATAAAAATGTGTATTTAGTCTAAAAATGATGTTTGATTTCTTCACACCAAGGCCATTTGCTGATTTATGTGTCCATAATAATGCCTGTCAAATTTGATTTTACATTGAAATGTCAAATGGTGTAACCGGTTACACCATTTGACTCCTACTACAAGCCTCTCAATGTTTGGCCAATCTTTTCAAATATAACTAGTTAAGTTACTGGTTCAAGTTGATATATGAGGTTAATTACTATTTAGACATATTTTCATGTGTGAAAATATGTGTTTATTGTTTGTATTTTTTTAAAGTTTAGTTAATTTATCCACAACTTTATTAAGCTAGCTTTTTTTAGCTAGGCTAGGCTATATCATTATAGTGTAAAGCCTTAGTGTTTAAAAAAAAGCTTTAGCTTAGCCAACAAATTTGAACATCAACAACTTCTCAGTCCCTCCCGCCTTTCTGCTAAAGCCCGAAACAGTCTCCTAAGCCCCTCCCCCGACAACGGAGCGTGTGTGAATAGGGGGGAAGGGGAGGAAACCTATCTGCAGCTCATGTGCGGGGGAGGGGAGGACACTATGAAATGTGTGTGTCTGAGCAGTGATTGACACACAGTTAGACACCGCCCCTGGTCCTGATTGGTGGATCTGAACAGGGAGCTGTGGATTTTTGCAAATCGCACTGGCACATCCATCGGTCTCCTGTAGAGGAGTGCTAGCTAGCGCTAGCTAGCACTCTCTACCTCTAGCTAGTAGCACGACATAATGATTACAGCTCCTTGGTTGTTTAAATACATCCATTGTTTATTTTGATAAGCATTACTAATTAATACATGCTAACGTGAAGTGTTATTATGAACATTGTCGCAAACAACAAACTCTCTCTTCTTCTACTAATAGATGCCTCTTACAAGTAAAGTAAAAGTGGCTCGCCACAGAGCGCGGGTTAATGCGGATCCTGCTGCAAGGGCAAATTATCTTGCTAAAAGAAGGCAAAGGTAAACTACACCCCCCCACCCCACACACACTAGTGCTAGGCTCTGGACATAAGACTAACCGTTGTATTGCTCTTCTTTACTCTTAGCTATCAAAGGACAAAGAGACAGGGAAAGATCACAAACATCCCAGTCGCAGATCTGCCCAGGGAAAAACAAGTGCAGATGAGGGAAAAGTGGAAGCAGTATCAGAGGCAGTACAGAGAGAAGAAAAGGGTGCTTACTGAAGTTTTGAACCTTACTCCTCCCTCACTGAATTCAACAGCAGATTACCAGTTTAATGGCCCTCCAGAGCACATAGTGAATGTTGGTGATCATGACTATGTGCAGCAAAGTTTAGAGGGACCACAGGCATCCTCAACTCCTGTGAGGGCAGTGCAGAAAATTACCAGCAAACATAGAGCAGTGCTGAAGGAAAGGGAAAAGCTGAGGTTTGAGCTCATCAAAATAAGAAAGGAACTTAAGAGTGAAAGAATGAAGGCAAAAAAGCTAAAAGGGAAAGTTGATAGGCTCAAAGCGAAGAAAGGAAAGGAAGTAAGTGTGAGAAACAAGAAGAGAGACAAAAAGAAAATTGCAGAGGAGAAAAAGGAGAGGGTTGTCCGCTTTCTCTGTAGAGATGAAAGTAGCCGCATGCTGTCAGGTAAGAAAGACACCGTTACAAAAAATAAAATAAAACACCAAAGGAGAGTACTTCTTCATTCTCTGAAAGACCTCCACTCCAACTACAATACAACCGCCCTGAAACACCATGCAGTCTCCTATCGACAGTTCCTCAGATACTGCCCTTTTTACGTTACTCAAGCGAAAGAGTCCGACCGAAACACCTGTAGCTGCTTTGACCATGACAACTTTAAAATGATTGTTGACAGGCTCTGTCAGAAAGGTATCCTGTTGACTAACAGCATTTCGGAGCTCCTGGAAGCCATTGTTTGTGACCCGACCAACCAGAAGTGTATGTACCGCTTATGTAATAAGTGTTGCTACAATGAGGTGGAGTTTGAGGGCCCACTGGATAATAGCATCATCACATGGGAGCAGTGGGAGAGGATTGTTGTTACAGTGGAGGAGAAAACATTTGCAAACTATCACAAGATTGAAAAGAGTGGCAGGACGGCAGACCTTCTCAGTCTCCTGAACAAGAAGCTAGACGCCTTCACACGCCATCAGTTTAACTGCCTGCACCAGACCCGGTCCCTAAGAGAATTAAAACATTCTCTGCTTAAAGATGAACTGTGTGTTCATATTGATTTCTCGGAAAATTATGGTTGCAAACTAAATAGCGAGATCCAGCCGTTTCACTTTGGTGGCAGCCGGAAACAGGCCACCATCCACACCAGTGTGGTATACAAAGGTAATGCCACTCACACCTATGCCACCATCTCTGGCTGTCTTCGCCATGACGAACGTGCTGTGTGGGCACATTTAGAACCTGTTGTGAGAGATGCCATGACAAAATGTGAAACGCCGCCTTCCTCCCTCCACATTATAAGTGATGGGCCTGTAACACAGTACAGGAACCGAAAGAACTTTTACCTCTTGAGTACTGTACCTTTTCTCTTGGGTTTCAAGAGTGTGACTTGGAACTTCAGTGAGAAAGCACACGGAAAAGGCGCACCTGATGGAGTTGGGGCAACTGTGAAGCGTCTTGCCGATACAGCAGTGCAGAGAGGAAAAGATTTGCAGACCCCTGAGGATGTTTATGACTTCCTGACCAAACAGAAGTCTACCGTAAACTTCTACTGGATATCTGAGGAGGATGTTGAAAAGTTTGATGAAAAAGTGCCAGAGCTTGTGCCAGCTGTAAAGGGCACCATGAAGCTGCATCAAGTCATCTCCACAGAGCCAGCCACAATTCGGTACAGAGACATCTCATGCTTCTGTTCGAGACCAGCAGCCATTTGCAAATGTTACAATCCATCGACAGTAGACTTCAGAAATGTGTCAGAAGTCAAAGAACCACCCAGCCTGAATCAGAAAGGAAAATTCGTTGTTGTGAGTTATGAGGGTAAGCCTTTTGTGGGGCAGATCGTTCAGGTTGTGGGCAATGAGATAGAGGTGAGCTGCATGAAACAGCTGAGTGCAAAGAATGTTTTCACCTGGCCTCACCCACCCGACTTCCTCTTTTACTTTGAATCTGATGTGCTCTTCATGATCTCTGAGCCAGAGCCTGTCAACTCCCGTCATTCCAAACTCACAACAGAAGACTGGAAAAAATTCCAAACTCAAAGCCAGGATGTGTAATCCTTGTGAACTTTTCTCAGAGAGATGGATTGAAATGTTCCAAAACCTTAGAAGTAGTAATTAGAATGTAGTAATAAAAAAAATCTCTCTCTCTCATGCACAATGTATACACAATTTGAATATAGAGGTAATTTTTTTCTCTCTACTAGATACTGTTGTCTTAAATTTGATTGTAGACATAGTTGTTATTAATGTAATATATTGAATAAAATGTATGAGTTGTTCTTACAAATCTTTCCTTCAGAAGTGCCATTTTTTGGATTCTAAGCAGAAATTGTACTGAAATCAGAGGCCAATCCGTTTCTTCATTGTTGTATGTACAATTTGAATATAGTGGTAATTTTTCTCTCTGCTAGATATTGTTGTCTTAAATTTGATTGTAGACATGGTTGTTATTAATGTAATATATTGAATAAAATGTATGAATTGTTCTTACAAATTTTTCCTTCAGAAGTGCCATTTTTTGGATTCTAAGCAGAAATTATACTGAAATCAGAGGTCAATCTGGTTCTTCATTGTTAAGAGTATTGTTTATGTGTGTTTTGAAAAAATATCTATTAAAGTGTTTTCAGTTATTAAAATACCTAAATCATTTTACTCCATGACTTTTCATTCAATTCTATGTGTCAATTGCTTGTCGTTCTCTGTACAGATAGTATGGTCAGTTGGTGTAACCGATAAATGTCAATTGGTGTAACCAATGTTTCTCATAAAATTCTGATATTGCGCAAAAAAGTTACTATGAATATGATTTTAGCACTCTACTTCACTGTAAAAATTAAATTTAAAATGATTTTAAACCAACTGACCCAAGAATAGAGAGAAAACATTAATGTCTACGGCATACTGACTTGCTCAGTACAACAAAAACCCATATTATTTAAGTTTAGAAATGAAATATTTTAAATATACTTTGAGATGGTAGATCAAAATAAATAACTTATTTTCATCAGTACACTTGCATAACTTCTAGGAGGGTGAATTATTTAATACTTGTCATGCTTTTATGGTTACACCATTTGACAATTTAATGGGACTGTGTTTCTTTAATTGGTTAAAAATTGTAGAAATGTCATATAAAATACTATGACACCAACAGAAATGCAAACTATACATTTAAACAAACATCTAACATGTTCTTTTAACAAGTTTAAAGCATATTTTTGATTTGGACATCATACCAACCCTTATTTGTCACTGACCCACATATATGTGAGAGAAACAAAGCGAGTAGTGACTCTAGAGTCATATATATGTGAGACAAACAAAGCGAGTAGCGACTCTAGAGTCATATATATGTGAGAGAAACAAAGCGAGTAGTGACTCTAGAGTCATATATATGTGAGAGAAACAAAGCGAGTAGTGACTCTAGAGTCATATATGTGAGAGAAACAAGTTTAGTAGTGACTCTAGAGTCATATATATGTGGAGAGAAAAACACTCTAGAGTCATATATATGTGAGAGAAACAAAGTTAGTAGTGACTCTAGAGTCATATATATGTGAGACAAACAAAGTTTAGTAGCGACTCTAGAGTCATATATATGTGAGAGAAACAAAGTTTAGTAGTGACTCTAGAGTCATATATATGTGAGAGAAACAAAGCGAGTAGTGACTCTAGAGTCATATATATGTGAGAGAAACAAAGCGAGTAGTGACTCTAGAGTCATATATATGTGGGAGAAAAAAAGCGAGTAGCGACTCTAGAGTCATATATATGTGACCACGGTGGGAAATCTGGAGCAGTAAACGTTATCCATCTCTTTGATATCATGCTGTTTACGGAGACGGAGAACCAGGAAATGCGTCGGGGATATGTCAATGGGAAAAGCCAGCTACTAAGCCACGCCCACGGCAGTCGCTATGACGACCAGCCAAGCTGAGGCTATACTAAAATCTGCAATGGAAAACGGACGCACAGCGAGTCGAGGCGAGTAGAGTCGAGGCGAGTCGAGCAGGTACCATGTAATGGAAAAGCACCATAAGCTGTGCTTGTATTTTAGGTGCATTATTTACATGCTGAAGTAGTGACACTGCATTAAGATAATGCAATTGTAATAGTGGGTTTATTATTTGCTACAGAATGCTTATCCTATATGTCAAGATCAAAGTTGGCCTGTATAGTAAATCAAAAAATACAGTTCAGTCACAACTGAGAATATGCCTCATTGTGTGTATGAATAAATATATTAGTTTGTGTTTCCGCAAAGTGAACTAGGTCAGACTTCTTCAGAAGTAGTGTGAACACTCAAATATTGAAAAGATTGAGACCCCTTCCATATGTGGTCCTGAATCAGATTCTTTTCAATGCGGCCGCAGTGTGATCAACCAAGGCGGATTTGATACAACTTTTACACCAATCTACATCGACATTTGTCACAAATCTGCGACGGCAGGAGTTAGCACTAGACACAGACAGTCACATTAAAAACCTGACTAGGCCTACAACATGGAGAACAGTGATGGAGCAAGTCAATGGAGGGAGAGGGAGGTGTTTGACCTAATTAGTGTATGGGGAGATACTTCAATTCAATCAAAACTAGAAGGATCATACCGTAACCACTCCGGTTTTGAAAAAAATAGCAAAACGAAATGGAAGAACGGGGACACAGGAGAACGTGGCTGCAGCTTCAAAGGAAGGTGAGAAGCCTTAAAGCTACATTTTGAAATGAAAGCCCAAAATGCTGACTTCCTCCATAACCTCCCTAACTTTAGTGCAACAGCGTGCTGACTCTGATGTCTGTCATCGTTATTGGTCTTTTGGGCATGCGGGTCAGTTCGAAACCGCAAACAGTTCACAGTGGAATCTGATATAGGCCACATTTTAACAGCTAAACAAAAACATTGTATCTGAGCAACAAAAAAAATCTAAATTAAGCATTAAGACTTGTGGTGTGAACGTAACCTAAGTGAATTTAGGGGGATTAATCCAGTGACTCTGCATCTCCTTTCTCCCACACTCTCACCTGGACATTGAAATAGTGTCCGGAACAGACACCATGCAGAGATATTAAACCATATTTACACATTCTCTCAAACATGTTACTTCATTATTGTTAAGATGACTGTGCATCTCCCCTATTTTGTTGTGCTGAATGTTTGAAACAAAGTTCCTCGGGGGTTGAGGTCTGCTCATGAAATGCACCGACTTCACAGACACCGAATCTCAGTCCAAACTAAAGAGATACAACCTGAGATTTAACGTTACACGTCGAATTTCCTGGGCTGCGCAATGAACGTAGAGAACGTAAACAACGTAACGTAGAGGGAGGAGAGAAAAGAAAACCGCCCCGAAATCACCGTCTCCAAACTCCATGTAAATAATCAGGACTTTTAGCGTGTATAGAACCAGCATATCTCCACATGTAAATGGGTGAATTAAGGGTTTATTCCAACCAAACCAGAGTGGTGATAGTTGGAACAGTGGAAAGATGAACCAAGACGGCTTTTGGTAGTTTTATTTAGTTTCTGTCTACTTTGAATGCAGTGTGTTCTTGGAAGATAAAAGTCCTAATTATTTACATGGAGTCTGGTGGGTTTGGCGAAGGCCTGTTAAAGACCAAACGCTTATTTCCATACGTCCTATCGTTGCTGAGAGAAGAGATCCCAGGAAGGAGAGAAAGATCAACTGAAGGTTTAATGACCAAACCTGCTCTGTGTAGCCGAAGCTGAGGGTTGTAAACAGCGTCCAGTAGCTCCCGTTGTCGCTCGTTCTCCTCTTTTGAACGACAAAGTTCCTCCTCGTACTCTGCTATCGTTCTTTCAAACAGCCCAAATATCTCTTCAGCAGCCGCAGTTAGTCGCTGCTCCACCAACGCTCTCAGCATCTGGACTTTACACATTTTCACGCGGCGACGTGGACGTTTTTCTCCACACAAAACTCCTCCAGAAACACGGTTTGCTCCGTGACTCCGGGCTAGCGCTGTGCTGCTAACCAGCTAGCAGGCTAAGCTAAGTTGAATAGCTTAGCCGGGAGATGAGTCCTTGTTCAAACATTCAGAGATGAACAGCACAACGTCCGTCCGTTCAGACAGGTTTATCCGGACACACCGAGGCTCTGGTGGAGCTCACACGTTCATTTTTAGAACAAAGGGACTCGTTTAAGGGCTAAAAAGCGAGAGGCCATTTTGCAGTCAGCCAAAGTGAAGAAAATCACTTCTGCGTTCTGTAGTCCTTCAAAATAAAACACCCAGGATGTCTTCTTCTTCTTCTTCTTCTTCTTCTTCTTCTTCTTCTTCTTCTTCTTCTTCTTCTTCTTTAGTGTTTAACGGCAGTTGGCAGCCAAGTCGTTGCATTACTGCCTCCTATTGACAATTACCCATTACCTAGTTATTCATACCAATAC
Organism: Perca flavescens; assembly: GCF_004354835.1. NCBI lineage: Eukaryota > Metazoa > Chordata > Actinopteri > Perciformes > Percidae > Perca > Perca flavescens. Next base: position 33,179,225 of record NC_041334.1, on the reverse strand, counting down.
ATTAAACTACAATTTCCTAAATAGACCAGTGCCTTTCAAAAACGCAAATAAATATTTCCTTCCATTCATGATAACTCCACTTTCAAGGACATCTGTAATCCTGAGATCAACTAAACCTAATTTCCGTAATCCAGCAAACATAACCTCTCTTTCTCGAATATATTTCCTGCATGACATCAAGACATGCTCCACTGTCTCCATTTCCTAACACACACTGCAACGGCCAGTTGGATGTTTCCCCAATATGAAAAGTGTACTATTTAACTTACTGTGACCAATTCTCAGTCTGCTGATAATTACTTGCTCTTTTCGGTTAAACCCACTGTAACTCACCCCTCCTTGGCCTACCTTGAAGCCTGAATCATATGCAATTTCCTCCCTTTATTTCCACCATCCCAATACTGTTGCCACTGTTTGGAAATTTCTTCCCACATAATGCTTTTCCCCTCTGATTTCGATAGTTTAATAGTCAGATCTACATTACCCTTCTTAACCGCCTCCTTTGCCAATTTATCTGCTCGCTCATTACCTGGTATTCCTGCATGAGCAGGAACCCACATGAACACCACATTCACACCCTGATCAACAAACCTTGAATTTATAAACAAGTTCTTGGTGATTCCTGGCTGATCCTGATTTGAGACTCGACAACGCTGACACTGAGTCACTACAAATGAGTATATTGCGCACCATCACCCCTTCCACCCATCGTACAGCTAACAAAATACCTAACAATTCAACTGCATAAACACTTAAATAGTCTGAAGTTCTCCTACTGACTCCAGTCTGATAACTGGGGATCACCACTGCAGCCACCATAATTTCTATCTCTATAGTCGTAATATTCTTGAACTATGTCTACGGTCTTATTACTGCGCTTGATATTCAGCAACTCCAGATCTACACATGCAATATTCAGCATCCAGGCTGGCATCACAGGCCACAGAACAGTTGAGCAAAATTCAATTTCTTGGACTTTCATCTGCTCTGCTATTTCCTCACCTATCCATCTAAAACTTGCCTTTCCCTCTTTACCCCTCTCCCAGCAATTCTCCAATACCCTCTTTGTAGGATGCCAGTCATCATGGCCTTTTAAATGTATCCAATAATTGGCCATAAGCTGTATCCTACGGAGCCACAACGGCATTTCACCTGCCTCAACTTGCAGAGCACAAACTGGAGCAGTTTTCATCGACCCCAAAATCCTCAGAGCACGGGCCTGAATAACATCCAGGTCAGAGAGTACAGATTTAGCTGCAGATCCATATACAATACTGCCATAATCCAACCTAGATCGTATGAAGACTTGATAGATATACATCATTGATGTAAAATCAGCCCCCCCACTCCAATCCTGCAAGACATCTCATAACATTGATCACCTTTTTACATTTACTAACCACCTGTCTAACATGTTCTTTCCACGTCAGTCTCATATCAAAATACACACCTAAAAAACGAAAAGTATCAACTCTCTCCAAATTCTTTCCATATAGTGTCAGATTACAACCATGGATTTTCTTCCTTGTAAAGAACATAGTTTTAGTTTTTTCCACTGAAAATTTAAAACCCCCATTGTGTTCCCCAGTCTGCAACTCGCGTAACTGCATCCTGCATTTTCTTAATCAAATAGTCAATATTTCTCCCTCTTTGCCACATAGCTCCATCATCAGCAAACAGTGATCTACCTATTTCCATCGGAATATTCACATACACATCAT
>NC_041334.1:33160004-33172504 GCF_004354835.1 Perca flavescens | reverse complement strand
TAGACATTTTAGTTAAACTATTAATGATGTTTGAAACACTTTTATAGATTTGTAAAAGCTTTATTATGATAAAGGGAGATTTGACTTTTTTTCACATGTAGACCACATTGAACCAGGTCAGTTCTAAAACCATTATACCAGGACTAAATTGTCCCAGAGAGGCTATAGATTTTTTAAACACATTTTCAGATCTGTAAAAGTGTATTTAGAGATACATTTTCAATTTAATTTCCCCATAACTGCCAAATCGGAAGCTTTGAATCGGAAGCCAACTTCAGCGTTGAACAAATGTATGGGGATGGATGTTGTTGCAGGCCAGGAATATACTTTTGATTATATTTCAATTTTTTGTACATGTTACAATCAAGAAACTGCTAAGATTATTAATACAAGGTGTTGTATTTAGTGGTGGGAAGTAAATATATTTAGAACTGTAACCTAGGCCTACTAGACTTCACTACAATATTTTCATTTCCGGCTACTTTATACCTCTACTCCACTACGTCAAAAGAATGTTACAAACTTTCTAATTATAGTACATGTACATAATTACAGTCCACCACTGAATATACTGTAAAATCAGTCATTCACTTACATTTCTTTCTTTTTTTTTTTCTTTTTAAGGTACAACATACCAGCTGTTCAGCTTACTCACATGCGGGATTTAGGATTTAGCTGGATGGCCATATCTCGAATGCTGTCTGTAAACATTCGAACACTGTACAACCACAGGACACATCTTGGTTTAGTGGACTATGGGAGTTTTACCAACATTTCAAATGATGATCTTGACCGTCTTATTACTCAGGTTCTTAGTCAAACCCCTGGCTCAGGAGAGACCTACATCACTGGTAGTTTGAGAGGGAGAGGGATTAGAGTTCAGAGATGGCGAGTGCGAGAGCAATTAAGAATGGTAGATCCTGTGGGAAGAGCCTTAAGAGGACGAAGGGCAATACAAAGGAGGGTCTACAATGTGTCTGTCCCAAATCAAGTGTGGTATGTACTGTTTTGTAAATTTGATTAACATTAGTCATACTCCCTAGATGGTGAATGAAACAAATCAGAAAGATTGATGTACTGATTTAGGAAGACCAAAACAATGTCAAATAAATAAGCCATGTAAAATATAGATATCAATTAAGCAATCAAGTGTTTCAAAATAATAACATTTCTTTTTATTCTAGGCACATTGACACAAACCACAAGTTGAATCCATGGGGATTTGTGTTTCATGGAGGAGTTGATGGCTATAGCCGCTGCATTACTTACTTACGATGTTGCACAGACAACAGAGCAGCAACTGCCTTGCAACTTTTTCAGGGTGCTGTTGATGTATTTGGACTCCCATATCATGTCAGGAGTGATGCTGGGAGTGAAAATATCGATATAGCACGGTTTATGATTGAAAATCGAGGGGCAAACAGATCAAGTTTCATGGTTGGACGTAGTGTTCATAATCAAAGAATCGAAAGATTGTGGGGAGAACTAAACAGGGTGGTGTCAGCATACTTTAAAGACCTTTTCCTCTTTATGGAAAATGTTGGAATTTTAGACAGCACTGACCCACTTCACATTAGGGCTCTTTACCATGTTTACCTTCCGAGAGTAAACAGATCTGTGGATGAGTTTGTAAGGCAGTGGAACAACCACAGCTTAAGGACAATGGAGAGCAGGTCCCCACTGCAACTCTGGACAGTGGGAATGCTCCAACTTCCTCAAGATGTCAGACTGAATCATGTGCATGTGCAACCCCCTTATTACCACCACTGGGACGTTGATTTAATGCAAATTAATTCAATGATTGATGATGGAAATCATGGGATAGAACATTTTCTAACAGCATGTGACCTGCTTCAAAGAAATGACTAATAATAATTTGACAAATGAAAACCCAGAGCAATTATTACCACATATATACATGTGTGCCGTGTATATTATGTATCATTTTACAAAATGTATAATTATAACCATATTGACAAATATGAACCATGTGTTTTTTATTACTTAAATTAGTTCATTTTGTATACAGTTTTGTTAATAGAAAAATATTACATTTAAAGTCTGCGATGCACATATCCCACCACAATAGATAATAAAAAGACAGTAAGCCAGTACACACAAAGTAGTAACAGAGCCATTTATTTGTTAGAAGGCCATACCACAACCTTGAGTCAATATTCTGCCATAGCAAGGGGGCTGGACAACATTTATAAAACAATTTACAACAACCCTCCTGTACCAAAAGAACTAATGGGTTGTTGGAGCAACTTATTCTTTTTCGACCCATAACTATGTACAGTTGTTTGGACACATCTCCAAATCGGATTTCAAAGATAGCCATGTATGATCTTTTTTGAACTCTTACCATGAACTTTTCTAAACTATTACCAAATTGTGTTTTTAAATTAAAAAAGCCACTTTTATCAAAAAAGTTCACATAAAATCTGAAACACAAAGCCACGGCTTGAAAAATATCTTCAAAAACTTTGTTTTACTGTATATTTTTCATATTATTACAGCAAAAAAAATAAAATAAAAAAAAAAACATAACAAGCTTTACAAAGCCCTCCAATACTTTTGACATCTCATGCTCTTCCAAATCCGGGTGAATTGCGTATGGCAAAATTCATGTCAGATCTGAAATCTGTGTATTCTGCATGAACTGGTATGCGAAGAATATTTTCGCAAGTATTAGCCACTGGAAATCGAGAGTGGGTGATGAATTCAAGGCTGGGCTTTGGAGAGAAACCCAGTGCTGGAATGCTGTCACATCCAGTGAAGAAAACGAGAATATCTTCTAGAGAGACATCGTTTTCAACTGTAAAACATAAACAGAGAGTAGCACAATTAAATCATATATATGTCTGATATTTAATTAAGTATTATACTACTGGAGTAATACAGAAGTGATGTAAGAATGGTGACTATTGAAATGACACTGGAATTTGGAAGGGTTGCCTGGGTTAGTGAATATAGTGCACCATTTACCAACAAAAGAGATAGGAGCTAGCAACATTATATGCACACAACAGCTATAACAACCAAGATATGTTGGTACTGTAGATGTGCATCTGCTAGTTTGGATTATGGTACATATAAATTGTCTTACTTTGGAGGGATCCAATTCAACACTGCAAACTTTTTGTTGCAGCTTTTTTTTAATCAAATGAAAGAAGCAGATCAATTAGCCAAAATCAGAGTCATGAGCAGCAAGACTGGGTTTGGGGCTTCACCAAGTCACTTTAGCTTGTTTAAATCAGTTTAGGATTGAGACTGATCACACATAGTAGTTACTTGGATGTAACTCTACTTCAATAAGTGTGTGTGGAGACCTGTAATGGCATTTGCTTTTTGGTTTACCTTTTCAAGGCTCATGGCGGCACTCAAGAACATTATTTTGACTGAATTTGTACATGATACAACATGTATTATTATGCATTTTGTTAATTTGTAATTAACTTAATTCAATTGAACACACAATTGAATTGTTTTTTGCATCTACGATTTAATTATTTCTCACTTTGTATTTACATAAATGTTATTAAATTCAGTTTAGATTCAGTGTTTTCTTTGGTAATACTATCTACACAAATTTCTATTACCTAATTTATATAAGGGTATAGATTAACTTTCATGATTTCTATTTTTATAGTTAATTTATGAGCATTGTTGGAATTAGTCAGCAGTGATACAGTAGCTAACCAGTAAGGGTGTCACGGAATTTCTGACCGAAATTAAGTCACAATCTCGTATTTCGAATAAAACAATGGAATCACTGATACGGCCACGCCCCCACGTCAAGTCCGGTCGGTTTGACAAGCAGAAAAAAAAAAAAAACTAGTTGAAGTGCTGCGAAGAAATGCAGTAGACCCATCGACAGAACTTGAACCCCCTCCTCTTTCACTGAAGTCACCGGTGTGGAAGTATTTTGGATTTTCAGTGACTTATATTGACAATGTTCACGTTGTATACAAAAAAAAAAAGGCACAGTTTGCATGCTCTGCTATGTGTTTACCATATTCTGTGTTTTTACCATTGCACATTAGCCTAGCAGCTAGCAGAGATTCCTTGCGTTTATAGCTTAATCCCGACAAACCGCACGGTTGAATTTCAGCCTGCAGCCTAAACAGAGCAGCTTATATTGGTTAGAGAGAGCCACAAGTTAGCTGACTGCCGAGTCGCCCTCTCTGTCTGCTCAGCTGCTAAGACCGCTGTGCTGGCTCGATGGCGTTTTAAGCCCCTAACCAAGCCATTGGTTAGCAGCGCTGCAACCGTCGTCTTCAAGGCACCTAACCATAACCATTTGACGTTTCTTGATCTCAATCGTGCAAAGAACGGACATGTGTTCTTGGGGAGAACGTTCTTGCTGGTTGTTCTTGGAAGAATGAGCTTGCAAGTTCACAAGCACAGAAAACACTGTTAACAGTTTGAGACGATGCGTTCTTCCGTTATTGCTCAACACCCCCAAAAAACAGAGGCTACCTGCAAGGCTCCAAAATAATAACAGCTAGAAATAAAAACCACAACAATATAACCACTTTGTATTTAAACACTCTCCGGACAAGAAAACCTCACAATGTTACAACTACTGCAATATTGATAAATAAAACTTGAGCTTCAATTTTATTGTATGGTTTAGCTCAAAACCCCTTACTTAGTCAACAGAGTTAGACGCGGTCCCTACTATTATTAGTGTATCAGTTTAAAGTTTAAAAAAAAAGAAGTAGGCATATGCACTGGCGTGTCCTAGGTGTCCCTATTAGTGTTATGTGGAATTATCATTTCTATATTATTGTAGTACACTGTATATGCCCAGGGACAACAGATGGAAATTAGCAATTCAAATTATAAAGGTTGGTGTCTCCCCTTTAGTCTACATAACATGTCATAGCATGTTACCACTTTATGTACAACTGTTCATTTATCATACAGACTGAAACTCAACTTCTAATAAATCAGAAAACAAAAAACACCAAAAAAAGTATGAACGGCAAAATAAAAGCCTCAATTTAAAAGACCGGTCTGAGAGACCTCCAGCTTACAGCGGGTCTCAGAGAGATGAGCTAGCGGCACCAGCAGGCGCTATCTGGCTATCGCGTCACTTTATGGAGCTTCTCAACTCCGAAAACTTTGAGGCAAATTGTCAATTCATCAACGATTTTCACTACACTGGCTAGCAGTTCATTTCTCGCCTAAAAAGTTCTCAGAAGTGAATTTAGTAATGAATAAGATGGCGAAAATTTTTAAAATTGTCCCGTTGTTGGGCTGTCTATGTACCGGAAACCGGACCCTCGTTGAATGCCGAAATGAATGTTGGGATGCAGGTGCTGCCAAGTTCATACAAGTTACCAACCAATGCATCCTTGGTAAAATGGGCGTATCAAGAACCTTTCCTGGAATCTTAACTGTTCTTGGTGAAATGCAAACTTGTGTATTGGGACAGTACTTTGGCAACACAAGATGACATTTCACAGGGACACAAGAAAACAAGTCAATAGAAGAACACAGATTGAGAAACTCCAATAACCATTGCCTTCCAGGCAATGCTGCCTGAAAGACGACATTGGGGGCTTAAAACGCCAAATACCGCTGTGGGTCTGCCCTCAATTGGAAAATTGTTTTTTTCTTTTTACTTTATTGACAAATTGTCAAGTTTCCAATTGACTGAAGATATAAGTTATCGTTACATTATGTTGTTAATAAATGTTTTATATTTGACAATTTAGTGTGGTACATTGTGAACAAAGGTCAGATATTATATTGCATAAAAGTGTAGTCTAAAAATGGCATGGCAACCTGTGCTTTAAAAATATTAATGTAAAAATCGAGAATCGAACCGTGACCTTAGAATCGAAAATGTAATCAAATCGATGATTTGGAGAATCGTGACACCGCTACTAACCAGTGGTATAAGGATGAGAGGCCAGGGAGTGTGATCATCACACATCCCCCCCAACCATTGATTCACCTTACCTTAACAAGGGAGACAGAGGTTCATTCCAGCTCATGACTATTTAAGCCACTGCAGAAGACAAATAATAGTAAACATTCCATCATTCCAAAATGCAGAACTTACTTTCAGCATCCTGAAGATAGTCTTGCCAGAAAGCCAGGATTCGGCACTCTTCTCGAAATGCATTACTCCCTCTTTCGGAGTAAATGATCTCGAAGAGATTCTCCACATCAGTCGCTGTTAAACCCTTTTCAGCCTTCACAAAAAGGCATTTTGTTTGTAGAGGGTATCTCTGGAGAGCATCTAGGACACCTAGAGATGTTAAACCATCTCTGAACCTAGTAAAAAGGAAACAAATGTTAAAGGGTAGTTCATGTGATTTAGCACCTATGGTGCAAACCAGTTTTTTACATTTTAAATCTTTAATTTAAGTCCCTAATGAATTCGAGGAAAAATAAATTATACGTTCAGTTGCACTAATACACTATAAAATTGAACTCTGCATCCACCATTTCATTTTTTCATATACTGTGGTAGGGCTGCATGATTTGAAGAAAAAGTCAAATTGGGATTGCAATTTACTATACTGTGCTAATGATTGCAGTATAATGGTATCATGACTTTCATTATCAAGAAAAATGCATAAAATAGGCTACTTACATTTTGTATTATTTTTAAATAACTTAGTATTTGACAAATGAAATAAAAAATAATACAAATTGTTATTAAAATAATACATTTTGTATGCCCTTATAAACAATGGCATTTAAGATGTGTGTAATAAAATAACTAGTGATTAAGTTACAAAATATGCTTACAACCTCTTCTTAAAGTGCATGCTGTGAAACCCTGTACACTTCTGATAGTCATGTGACCATACGCGATACAAGCGTTACTGCCTAAACAGACTGACTGGTCACTGGTCATCTTTTGTGGACATGGTTAGAAGGGGCATGCTTAATACATCCATGGTGTATCGTAATTTGGAGGGCGGATTCAATGTAGATTTAACACAAAACCATAATCAGGCATTGAGGCCTGCAAATGTATTGTTCTGCATTAAATCCACGCCGTGGGTATGTACGTAGGTACGTGGAGCTACAGACCCTAGCCTGATGTGCACCTGAAAAGTTTAACTACTTGTCGCTCACACATTAAAATACCTTTCAAAAGGTGCACGGGTCCGCTGGAGGACATACCAGTGTGCCAAGTCCAAAGCAGTCTCTTGTTTGTTTTCCAGTGTTATGCGAACATTGTGACCAGCAAGACTGATTAAGCTGGCTGCCTGTGCAATTGCCTCTTGCAATTGTGATTCAGTCTCAGCCTGTAAGATCTAAAAATATAAAATATTATTAGGATATGAAGATACTGTTTAAATTGCATGTTAATGAGTGCACGCTAAATGAATAGTTTGTAAATATGATAGAATCCATGAAATATATGCTCACCGACTGCACCTGTGACCTTGTTTCTTCATCAGTAATATGTTCAGTTTTGATCTTCACATTGTCTGGACCCTTTATAAGACACTCGTACAAGAGTTCAGAAAGGAAACATGGACTCTGCCCCCCATGGGCGATTGACATTGCCATGATCTGACCAGCATTAAAGTATCCATTGTCTTTCATTGCTGTAATCATATGAAAATAAAAAACATGTCAACTGTTCACAACAAAAATTATATTTGTCCCTATCGCCCCACCCATCTGTGTGAGATTAGAGAACTCAGATTAATTTTCTTCTAAATTTAATTTCTCAATAAAGTAATATAGATACTGTATAAAACATGAACATTTCTTACATTTTCTAATAATTAATTTCAGGTATAATGTATTTATTGATCCAAAAAAATCCAATAGTGGCCTTTTAAAGCAAAAGTACCTTTGGAGTTGCATGTAAGGACTTTAGCATTAGGTGGACCCTCGAAGATGCCAATCTTGTCCTTGATTTCGTGTAGACAGAGTCGGAAAAACTCACGAGTAGGACCTCCATTGTCCACAGCACCCTCAGATATCCCATAGTCATCAGTGAACTTAACGTCTACCTTCTTCTCGGGTGAAAAATTGGATCTGCCCATGGCTCTGGATGCTCCATCCCACACATTTCTTCTTACAATATTGAAGCGTACAGTGCTGTCATTATTTACTCGAGAAGCAATCCGCTCCATTATTCTCTCCAACGTCACCTTTAAATCACTGAAACAATAAAACAATACAATGTAGTTATTGTCATTATACCTCTCCCACTGAACTAGCATGTAATATCCACATCATTGTAACTAATATTTAGTTTACTGAAACCTATTTACATACAGTACCGTTTTACTTTTTTTCTTACTCATTCAGAATAACTTAACAAATAAATACCAAAGAGTAACAGAACCATTTCCAACACTGGCAACCACCCTCCCACCAATAGGAAATTGACAAACCACAAAATCAACACATAGGGGCCTTATTTTAATGATATAAAGCGCGGCGTGAAGCGCCCTGGGCGAGGTGCATTTAGGGCGTGTCCAAATCCACTTTTGCTAGTTTGACGGCAGAGAAAAAGGGTCCATGCGTCGGGCACATGGTTCAAAAGGGTTGTACTTTGTGTCTTAACCCTTGTAATGTGTTAGAAAGCTGCACACATTTTTTGTTTTAGCAGGTCAAATTTGACCCATGATTTACCTCAGCTTAAAATACTCAAAACAATGATCATCATCCAATATTGTTTTTTTTCACCTCATAGTTAACTTATTATGTATTCATTAAATTTAAACACTTTAAAATGTTATTTTTCGGCCCCATGGACCTTGGATCTTAAAGTATACAACTTGTTTTTAACTTAAAAAAAGTTTAAATTCACTCGTTATATTTCCAATAATGAAGACAATGGGTACTTATTTTATCTGACTATAATAGACTAATATTAGAACACACCTCCAAAATGATTTGCATGTTGGGTTTTTTTTCAACTTGGTGTACAGATCCTCAAATGACGCTACAGCTTATAGGATGCTGAGTCATGCCAGAGTATATTGCATGCTACCATGTTACTTTGGATTTTTATCTGTCATACTCTGTATCAAGAGTAAGGTATATTGGGACAAATGGGTGGAACACTTGCCATACATTTAGCCTCATTCGAGAATCTTTACACCCCAGTAAGAAGCAACAGCCCCATGGAAGCACCCAGGTGTGTTTTGTCGATGCACATCCAGCAACACCCTTCCATGTTGGATTGCTGTTCTCAGTTGGTGGTCTGTGTTGGGTGTGATAAGGGATTGACGACCATTAAATGTCAGTTATTTTTTATTTAAAGAACTCTTTTTGAGCATCTGGGTCACTTGGACCCTCCTCTTCATTAGATGTGTAATCTTGTTAAAAGACTTACCTTTTTCCTAACCTAAATCTATACGGGTCATTTTTGACCCGTAACACCACAGATGTCACTATTGTTTATAATATTAAGTTGAAAACCCTAAATGCAAATAATTTTGGAGGTGTGTTCTAATATTAGTCTATTATAGTCAGACAACATAATTACCCATTGTCTTAATTATTGGAAATGAGTGAATTTAAACATTTTTTAAGTTAAAAACAAGTTGTATACTTTAAGATCAAAGGCCAAAAAATAAAATTTTAAAGAGTGTTTACATTTAAATGAATACATAAGTTAACTATGAGTAAAAAAAAAAAACAATATTGGATGATAATTGTTTTATAAGTATTTTAGGCTGAGTTAAATCAGGTGTTGTCGATCTCCATCTAACAAACACCTTTCCATGTCGTTGGATCTTCTCAACAGATGGCAGTATGAGCAGCTCAAATGCTGTCTTGATATCTTGGACATGTGACACAGCAACCCCGAAGTCATTCTGATGTCTCAGGTGGTGCTCTGCCTTGGGTGTTGATGAACATTTTTGATTTGTATATCGTTCATGTCACCCCCCTAAAGATGATACTAACTTGGGACCCGTAACACCACATATGTTGATTTTTTTTTTTTTTTTTTTGAGACATTTACAATTTCCTAAAATTCTCAAAACATTTTTTGTGTTAGAAACACAAAAAATGAAGCCTTGTTCCAATAATATCATGAAGCCTTGTTCCAATAATAAAAAAATAAAAAAAAGTAAATGGTATTTTTTTACACATCTGAAATTGAAAACAGGTCAAATTTGACCATAACACAATATAAGGGTTAATTAATCATAGGTGTGTTTTGGGCGTAACATGCAATATCATGTTGTCTCCCAATCCCTTTAAAAGCCAGGTGCTTTTGTACCTTGGCGCATTGCTATTATAATGGTGGATTTGCTTTTCATTCTTAATCTACATATACATATAATTTTACTAATGCGCTGTCGAAATAACGATATGCTGCATTATTGACTTTAGACCAGGTTTTTGTTGGTCAATGGTGCGATCACTTCTTGCTGCGTCAAGATAGCAATACGCCCAGAATGCACCTGAACACACCTCCCTGTAAGACCCGCATGCCCATGGGGACACAGATGGGCGCAGGTGAATTTGCTTTTTAAATGACGTAGGCGCTGGACAAGAAATTGACAACGCCGTCGGTCTTAAACTAGCAAAGACACTTGCATCGGTCTTTGCGCAAGATAGGGCCCATACGGTACAATAAAACATAATGCATATTATAGCATGGGTAATCTTCAATCTTGACAAGTGACCACAAAAATGATTGAATATCAAATAAAGATGAAAATGTCAATATTGTGCAATGATAAATACTGATATTTCTGACTCATTTAGGTTGCAACTTGCTAATTGGTCTCACTACTAGTCTAGACATAATAGATATTGCTATCCTGAATTAAAGTTTAAATAATTACATTTTATATATGTTCTACTGACCTCTCACTTGAACTGGAATCTAAAGACCTTGAAATGGCTTCCTGGAGATCATGGTCATCAGAGAGGTATTCTTCCTCAAATAGGTCCAGGTATGTACTACAATACAAAATAGCAATATTTCATAATTGATATTAAAAGGTACAAATATATGATTTTAACACAGCCAGTTGCATTAGCAATATACTAAGAACATCCTTACTGGTCTAATAACTTTAATGTTCTCAAATGGAAAGTGCGTTATTAAAGTTATAAAAATAGGGGACACCATGATTCAGTATAAAGTAAATGTATTTTACACACAAATTATACTGTTAATAAAGGCCACTAAAGCCCAGACCATAGAAAAGATGTACGAAGAGACAGAAATGTCAAAATATTAACCTGTAGGATGTGCTGGATGAAATGTTGCCAGATGGTTGGGGACCATGGGACACACCAGAGGTGTTGCCACTGGAGACTGCAGAGGTTCCACTGGACAGGATGAGGGTATCATCAATAGCGATGACAGGAGGACTAGTGGACATGGTGGCGGTGTCAGCTGAGACGGAAGGTGCATCGGTACAAATATCTTCGGTAGCAACACACCAGATAACTTGATCACCACTGGAGATGGAAGGGTTATTTCTGAAGAGGGACTGGGCCTCAACAGTGGAGATAGCTGAGACAACTTCTTTGGAAATGTCACCTACACTACCAATGACTGCAAGAACATGGAAAAATAGTTTATTAACATTTAACTTTTGAGTAACATAAAACTGATATGAGAGGATCAGAACCCATCTTGTACAATGCATGAAAGTGGTGGAACAAAATATTACTTACAATAACTAAATTGTGAAAACACAAAAACAACCAGTCAAAATCTGCCTGTCTCTTCCTACATCCAGCCAGATTCTCACCTCAAACCACTGGCATTCTCTTGTTGTTCACCAGATGCCTTTTGACTTTCCTTTGTTTCCTCCTTTTCCCATAAAAAGACTGCCACACCCTACTACACACCTGTTTTTAATTCCATCATGAGCCCTGACCTTCCCTGTCCACCTGTTTCCACTTTTTTAATCCATCCTGCAGCTACTTAACCTGGACATTCTAAATTTCTTTTTTTTTAAGTTACAATGTTGTTTTTGTGCATTGTGGCATACAGGCATACCTGCCTGTAAGCCTTCTTTATCATTAAGAAAACCCAAAAAATGCTTTCTAATATACATTTAGTTTATATCCCTATTATCCTGCACAACGAGTTGTGACCAATATGATATAAACTTGTTTGTAGATGCATGTACTGTAAATACTGTAAATTAATTTACCACATTTGTCACTGTCTGAAATTTGAGCAAAATCAAGGCTCTCTGCATGGCTGTCTTCCTCAGAAGATGGCTGTCAATTGAAGCAGACAACAAACGTTATGTATCAAATACAGTGCACTATCAATAAAACAACATGGCAAATGTATTATATGAGGGCATAGAGCAATTAATAGTGTTTAAGACATCCAGTCTGATATACAGTATTGCCATTGCTAGTCATCATTTTTTTAAATCTTCATGCACTAGCCTACTTACAGATTGGTTTTCCTCACTCAAAATGACCTTGTCAGGCCTGACGTAAATGGACTTTTGATGGAAGAGTTTTTTTCAAAAGGCCTCCACTCAACTTTTGATTGGAGGTTAGGGATGGCTCGA
>NC_041334.1:33137504-33152504 GCF_004354835.1 Perca flavescens | reverse complement strand
ACAGCCTTATGACTCTGGTTTAAATTTGTTCTCTCCTTGTGCTGTCAGCTGTCGTTTCAGGCAAAGCGCTCGACCCTCCTCCTCCCCTGCCGTCTCCGGTCGTTGTGTTTCTCCGAGCTGACCGCTCCGTTGTCTCTTCGGTCCGGTCTGTGGTCTCTTCGCCGCCGCCACCAGTGTCTGGACTCCATCGGGGGTTATGTTCCTATTCCCTACCCCTTTAAGAAGATTAATTCGATGGAGTCCAATCTCCAAAAGACTTTGTACATTCAATATCATACAGTTGTACAATAAATATCTTTGCATATCTGCAAACGAAGTCTTTCCTGATTGAATTGAATCGTGACCCATGTATCGTAATATGTATCGTATCGCCAGATTCTTGCCAATACACAGCCCTGCTATCGCTAACTAACTGCAACAAAACCTGTCCTAAAATAAAGATTATGATATGACTTGAGGGTGTATTGGTTAAAAAATGTACTCACATTTCAGAATAAAATCTATCAATTAAGAAGCACAGGTAACTTAACAGAGCAAAGGAGGGATATTGGACACAGTGAAATGGCAAAACTTTTCAGTCAGTGTGTAGGCAAGACAAATACTCTAGTTTTCCTTTTCATCGTCCAAACTTTAGATAAGTTCACTGCATCATACTGTGTGTGTGTGGGCAGGTTTGGACTGACGGCACAGTGCCTTGTCTCTGGTAGGCAACCTGAAGGCCAGGCTTCCCATTCATGTACAAACTTGGAGTGACAGCATGACATTTCATTTGACCTCCACTAACAAAATGCCAGTACAATCTGTTGCTGGTTATTATCATACCTGTGCACAGAACAAATGTAATATGTATGTTATATATATATATATATATATATATATATATATATATATATATATATATATATATATATATATATATATATTATTTATTTATTTATTTTTTTTTTTGGGCCATTTTTAGGCCTTTATTGACAGGACAGCTGAAGACATGAAAGGGGAGAGAGGGGAAATGACATGCAGCAAAGGGCCGCAGGTCGGAGTCAAACCCGGACCTACTTGGTGTGCTGTGTGTCATCGTTCAGTTGTGTGATGGTCCCATCCTGAAAACAGCGGACTGCTCATACCGTCTGTGATGACCAGAGAGGCTTCTACATCCCGTGTGTGACACATCTTCATAACTAAACAACATTATAGATTAATTTCCAAAGACTCTCAAAATGTCACATATGACCTTTCTATTTACTGCCGCACGGTGGCGGTTTAATGATGTAACCATTCTATTTAACGTAACTGGTGCAATATTAAATGCGTAGTAAACTTTGTTAAAACAGAACTAGTTAAATTCCCTCCTTACAGGGAATTTCACGCTCTACTTTGTCACCTCACTTGGAGGACAAAAAAAGGGACCAGATGTATACCACCTTGATTATTTTAACTAAACAGTTTATCCACAAATGTAGATTTTTGAAGGTGAGACCTTTTATTTTGCGTGTTCATGAATGAGTTACGTATTTATAAGAAATCTTTGAAATGTATAAAAACTAAACAAGCAGGGAATGTGTTACAGATCATACCAAGTATTGGTTCTGTCTTTTTTTTTTTTTTTTTTTTTTTTTTTTTTATAATTCAGTTGATTGAAAGCGAGTGTTTTTATACATTTCTGTAATATGTGATTGGTATATATTGAGGGTGAAATAAATCTTGTACTTGTGACTCGAAATATACACAGCATCCTTGTACACTCTCCTAAGGCTCAGAACAATGTATTGTTAGCTCCTTTCTCTACCTGATCCCTCTCTATTTTTAATACAACTCTGTTATTCAATTACAAGTGGCAAGCAATTGAGAGCCTGCATGTAGACATTGGTCCATGTGTGTGGAGGCACTGCTATGAAAAACAGGAAAGTGTAGGGTTTGAAATTTTCGCAGGAAGGCTGGTCTGTGATGACATTGGTGTCCCTGTTGAAACATGAAGGGAAATAAGGTGAGGAAAACGGTAAAGCAGCAGAAAGATACATTGTCATTGTGGCAGCTTCTGACAATCATAGACTGCCAAGTCATTTTGCTGACAAGTGAATTGGTGGTTGGCAGTCATGGCGCAGTGTCATGGGACTATGACAGTGATGTATTGTAAAGCCATCAGTGTGTGTTCATTTGTTACAAAACAATGGCGTTGCAGCAGGGCACTGGTGTGTTTCACTGCGTGTTTGCTGTTTACAGACTTTAAAGAAGGTGTAGCCTGCTTTGTATCATCATAATTGTCTTGTCTTGCCAGTTTGCTTTTTAGCTGTAACTGTGTATAATGACATGCAATTTTTCTATTTCTTATGTCCAATGATTAACATGATTAATCAAGAATCTACTCTAAAATAAGATATTGTTACTTTTTGAGGCAAATGGGCCTCTGGTAATAATGCCAGTCCCTGAACAGCTATCATTGAGACCAGGTTTGGGTGTCATGATGATTTTGAGATGCTCTTAGCTGTCCAGCTCCATGGATGTTAATTGTAGAGGCGACATTTACAGTGACTCATGCCCATAATGACTATAATTATAGACCGCAAAGCTCCCACAGGTAAGGAACGTGCCCTTTTCTACAAATTATAGGCTATACAAAATGATTTAAAGAATATGAAAGGTCATAAAGTGCAAAGACAGGAAGTAGTGTCAAAGAGGAGTGGAGGCTCCTGCTAAATGCTCCTAAAAGCAACCAAGCATTTAACTTCCATGCAGGACAGAAGTTTGCATTTTACTTGAGATACCCTTGGAAGTTACTAATGCAAGTTTTTATAAACAATGCAGTCTGACATCTTCAGCACACGTCTTGGCTGTATGAAAAAGGTTGTCCTTGCTGTCAGGTGTTGATTAGCCATCCAGCGTGATGTGGACATGGCTGTCTCTGCGTCTCTGTGGGAGGGCGGCAGGACTTGATGGATGTCTCTCTTTTTGAGATTGCACAGCCCCGTGGAGAAGGAGGAGGACCCAGCCCCGGTTATCGTGCTCTGTTCCTTTCTGCTCTGCCTAAAATGGAGCAGGATCTCCCTCCTCAGCACGACTCCATCGCCTCTGGATAGAGCTAAGGAGTGCATAAAATAGACTAAGAAAAAGCACCTTTTACATTTCTGATCCCAAAGCCCCTTTTTAAGCAAAAATCCACTTAGAACTTGCATAATAGGGAGGGAGAAATCCCTTGATTTTCTACACAAGCACTGAATTTAAGGATAATCTTCACAGTATGTTGCCTGTCTCTGTGTACCCTCTCTCAAAATACACACACACACACACGCACACACAGAGTGAATCCTATTAGATATAAGAAAACAAAGATGGGAACGGCTCATTGAGGAGGAAAAAACATGCTCTTGCTCTCTCTCTCTTTGCATATTCCTTCATGATTCTGGCAAGACCGCTGGGAGATTGATGCGTCTGTCTTCTTCATACCTTCTGTGACTGCTCAGCAAGGCGCCGGGCTCCATGAAACTAGCCAAACTCCTAAATGATGAATGTACACTAGTGCGTCCACTGAGAGAAGAAACAAATCTCATATCAGCCGAGAGAGGAGGTTGATATTGAAAATCATCTGGAATTTCGCCTGCCACGATATTGAAAATCTTTATTCTAATTGCATGAATGAATTGAATGTGCTGTTGTGATACATCCTCTGTTCCACAAAGGGAATTGTATAAATGAAGGTGTGTGTGTGTGTGTGTGTGTGTGTGTGTGTGTGTGTGTGTGTGTGTGTGTGTGTGTGTGTGTGTGTGTGTGTGTGTGTGTCCATAAATTATTTTCACAGTTGCCTTGTGCTGTTGTTGATTGCTTGTTTACTCAAGCAAAAACTCTGTTCACAATGTTAACACATCTTATAAATGAAACTCTGACAGGATCTTTCACCCACATATTAAACATATCAAATTGTCATAAGACGAATATTTTTCAACATATCAGTTCCATGTGAAGGAATGGGAGACAGCAAATCAGTATAGAAAACCATTTTTATTTCCCATAAGGCTGTCTTTTTATTTACTTATATCTTCTGGGGGATAACTGTATGTTTCTCCATTGTGACTAATACTTTCTCACTGTCATTTTGAATAAATCATCTCTCTCTGGTGTGTGAGAGAGAGAGAGAGATCTACACGACAAACACGCAGTCGCCCATGACCACATTCCACAGCAGAAATAGACACTAATTGTCCGATTATGGTCTGAGTTTTTCTGCTGCTGTTCCATGTCCCTACTGTATCTTAGTGGAAAGCTCAGGGGCTGTTGTTAGTGCTGCTTTCATTTGTGAGGCAGTTCTATACAGTGTTTTCCTCATGTTTACAGAAACTACAAGCATGTTCTGGCTTTACCAAGGACATTGCTGAATGACGAAAGTGACCAATACTTATATTTATGACTCTGTTGTGGCTTTTTTCAAAGCAAGCATATACGGCAAACGTCCTACTGTATTGGGACAACAGGCTCTGAATAAGTATGAACTGTACTATTCAGTGGCCGATCAATATTCCACCATGGGGCTCAAGCTCCTAATAGAGTCTTAAAAATATTTTTCAGCTTTTTGAATCTGTCATCTTATATGTGATGTATTTATATATGTATATACACACAAATTATCTTACATACAAAGAAAAGAAGTGCTCATGAATTTACATCGGGCATGCCCACGAATAAAAGTCAAAATGTCCATCACGAAGGATGAAGGTGAGGCCATGTGGACCCTAATGCCTCTCAAAGATTCTTCATTAACTCATTATAGGCTGTTAGTGGTCTCTGTCACTGAAAATCCAGTGTTTTTTAACCAAACCTCCTCAGTGTTGTCACAGCAAGGCCATCCTGCTGGGGTAGCAAGTCAAATACAAATGCCTGCCACAAAAATAAAAGGGTAGAACGGTAATTTCCCTCATTTTGCCCTCAGTTCTGTGGATCCCATGTTCAGGTCTCCTAAACCGGTTTACCTTCATGCAGGGCGAATGTCTTCATATAATGTATTAACAACTTCTAAATAACCCCTGCTAAGCCTTTTCAGTTTTTGAGGGGAAGACAGAGCAAGGGAAACAGAGAGAGAGTAGGTCGGAAACTGGCCACAGCTGTGTGGAAGAGGAGAGTCACCAACATGGGGCTCATTGATCAAACAGGGGATTAGTCTGGTTTCAAATCCTTGGCACCACACGAGCAAATCTGTTTTATCTGGGTTGATATCCTTTCTGTGGTCCCAGGTAATCCAGTCAGTAGCCGTGGATGTAATAGTTTTAGTCCGTTCGGTGGGTAGAGCAAGGGTAGATGAAGGTAAGAGCCTGGCACGCAGCCCTGCAATGGGAGCTCTCTGTTAGGTCCTGGGATGAATCTGCAACACAGACGAGAAAGAGGAGAGAAAACTCACATACACTTAGATAGAACAAAGGAATACACATGTGCGAGGATTAGACCGAGAGGAATTGCTCCTTTTGTGTGTTTCAAAAACTAGGGGGAGTCGTTTGAACTGAGGCTTTGTACAGCCCCGTCTCACCTTATCGTTTCTGCTTCTACTAAAAACAGACCCCTTATACGAGTAGAAACAACACAGAAAATACGAGTAAAAACAACACCGGAAACGGACGTGTGTTTGGCATGTATAGGTATATCGGAATATATCAGGAAAGCTCTTTGTACAACAATTTTGCTAAATGGAATCAGGGCTCCTGCTGTGGAGTCTGAGCCGTCTCTCTGTGACTCTGGTTCAGGGACGCTTATACAGCCTCTGTTGCAGACCTGGACACATTGAAATGGTACATTGTGCAACCTTGAGACTGCTATTGAATGTCCTGCTTTTCAGCATCCTGCTCAACCTGAAGCTCAATAAAAACTGTGCGTGATGTTTAGTTGAGTTCCTTGCCCTCTTATGACTGTCTATTCAGCAAAAGCATGTACACGTTGTACAGAATATTTCTTTGCCTCACTTTCATCACATTTCCAGTTATTGTACTGGTTTAAGATTGTATAAATGTGAAGTTCTCTGCACACAGTGGGGGCAATTAGAAATCCCGTAATCCTGTTTAACTAAGAAATACAGCCATGACATTTCCAGCAGGCTTGGCAGGTGGTAGCCAGGTGTGTGGATTTGATTGTGAAGGGTGCTGCCTGGGACTCTGAGCTTGAGCTGTAGCACATAGAGAATCTCAGAGCTCCAATTTGTTGGACATGCTGGCAAATTAATTTATTGACTATTCTTTGTGGGTAAAATGATGTGCACCTGTATTCACCTACTGTATTGTGTGTTATTTTGAGATTATGCTTCAGAGAACAATCGGAGAAGCAGGAGACTCTCATGCATTTGAATTTCATTTAATTTAGCATAAACATTGAGTATGTCTGAAAACATAATGTAATGCAGTTATATTGTTGGGATAGAGTAATCTGACAGAATTTTGTTATACACTACAAAAATCTTAATTTAAGGAAGTCAATTCGGTCATAAACCCGTTTCTTTGCCAAAGTGGTGCGCTTGTTTGTTTTTTTTAAGATTATTTTTTTGGGGCTATTTTCCCTTTATTTCAGAGTGACCGTGGATAGACGGGAAAGGTGGGAGCGAGATGGGGGATGACACGCAGCAAAGGGACGCATGTCTGATTCGAACCCAGGCCGCTGTAAAGGCCTCAGTCTACATGGGGCGCTCTTACTGGGTGAGCTAGAGGTCGCCCCGTTTCGCCATTTCTTCATGAAAATTTACTTGCATTAAGAATTTTCTAAAATCCAGTGTTATTTGCAGCTCTTACTTCTCCGACAAGTACAAACCATACAACGATATAGGTTGTTTATTCATACTCTTTAATACAGTGGTTCTAAAACTTTTTTCAAGTATGTACCCCTTTGAATTTTTTCAGCCAAGTACCCCATGAAGAGAGGTACAACGCTGCCCCTGTTTAGGCTAAACAAAAACCTTGTAACTGAAAAACACTTAAATACTAGCCTACATTTCAAATGTTTAGAATCCATCACTAACCTAATTAGTTATTATAGTATAATTATTTAAGGATTTATTGATCTCAACAAATCTCACGTATCCCCTGCAGTACTCCAAAGTACCCCAAGGGGTACTAGCACCCACATTTAAGAAACACTGCTCCAATACGACTAACGGGAGCGTTTCATTAATAAATGCCTCTAGCGGTGTCAGGAAATTTGATGTGTTTGTAAAGGAGTTCTAATTGTCCATTGCCATGAATCATTTCTAAACATTTCCTGTTTCTAAAATAACACATTTACGGTTTTTACAAAGGAATGTGCAGAGTTCTTTGTAGGCCTATCTTGGTTGAGAATACGGATGCTAGAAATGTCCTAAAACGGAAGCTGCGCCATCGGTAGATTCTTTTTTTTTTTTTTTTTTTAAGACCAAATGACAGGAAAGTGTTAAGGAAACACTTTGCAGTACTGACGTGTTCTCCCTTGCTGACTACATCATGCCATTCAGGTAGATGCACTGCAGCTGTTCCTCTGTGTGCTCGTAATAGCTTCACAGTCTCAGATGGAAATTTATGTTGACCGCCAGGTCTTGTCACAGAGTCTTTCTCTGTACAGATTGGGTCCTGAAACACAGTAATCCTCTGGGCTCATCTGTCCAGCATTTGCGTCTTTATCATCTATTGTATGATGACAATGTTGGAGCAGAGAATGAACAAAAGCAGTAACAGGTTACACATTACGGCTCACTCTATCTTAGACACGATCCACTAGAGGTTTGTTAGTGGGAGAAGAGGGGTTGAATGCAAATCCTGTCATTTCAACCCACGTGTGTGTGTGTGTGTGTGTCTGTGTGTGTGTGTGAGAGACTAAAAGTGTCCTCCGTTCTTTTTTTTGGTCCTCTGTCTCTTCAAATTCAGTGCAGCAGGTAGCAGCGGATTGCTCAAGGATTTCCTGCCTAAACCATCTTTGCTGGCAACTAAGTCATCTGCATTCTAATTTGCTGGCCGTTTTAAATTGCAATTTACTTAGACTTCAGTTAGTAAAAGGACCAAGGACAATTGCCTTAGGAAAACAATTTCGTGCAAACACAGCCTACCCTTTCTTGTCTAGTGCTGAGCAAATCAATCATGCCAGCTATGAAACTGTTTCAAACAGCACTAAAGAGCACCCTCTAAAAACAGAAGACTCCAGACAACAAAATACATCAAGATCCATTTAATGTGACATTGAAAATGGAAAAAAGAAAATTGGTAGAAAGTAATCAATAGCACTCCTCCTCCGCCTAAACCTGTATAAAATATCATAAGGATGACAATCTGGCCATTCTTGGCAGCTCAGACTGCATCTGTCATAACTTCATACTTAAAAAGTAATATAAATAGACAAACCAAAGTATGTTATTATTTATCTCAAACGACAAACTGTTTACCATTTGTGTTTGTCATCATGATGACATTGAGTGAAGGAGGAGGAGAGGTGTTGTCAAGCACAGGGATGGAACAGATGTTAAGTTGTACTGTACGTCGCATGGCCACTTGGAGTTCATTTAGATCATTCTTGGTGCGGTCTCCCGATTTTGACAAATTAGGTGTTGATGCACCTGCTGGCAGGTCACTTTTGCTCTGAAACTGTCTCACATATAGCCTACATCCTGTCAAAGTGTTGTTTTGCTTGAAAAAGTGCCCTCCGCTCCTTTTAATCAGGGACACCTGGGTCTTTGAACAGCAAATAAATCATGTACGACTTGTTATATGAGACACACACCGCAAAGTGTGAAAGCTGTGTATCCACTTGAGTTCAGTGCTTAGCACTCACTAAGCTGAACGATTACGTATTCCATCGTAGAAATGCTGGGGCCTTACACAAAACAACTACTGTACTTGAGTTATGTTGCAGTGTGAAATAAAAAAAAAAAATCCATTAAAATTTATTGAATGCCTTTGTATTTGGGATGTACGGCATTCTAGCACACTAACTAAGGTTATCAAATGAACTGAATTCTTCTCAATATCATCAAAAGCAGAGGAGACTGAATGGGAGAAAATATGTTTTCATTACAGCCCGCTCATTCTACCTGTGTAGAATTAAGGTGTAGAATTGTTTGGATGGAGCAGAAATAGATTTATCTATTTAGCGCGTGGAGCGGGTAATTTAGATCTATGATGGGTGTGTGTTTTTGGAAGGTGCTCCCCCAGTATCGCTTTCATTGTGACTGCCACAAACAAAAGGGCCTGCCTTGTCTGCTGCTATAGAACAGGCAATGAAGGGCTCCCTCTCTGAAAGACATAAAGAAAGAAAAGAAGAAACATGCATGTCAGGAACTGGCCTTGTTTGGCTTCTTACTTTTCATGCCAATTTTTATGATGGCGATGAAATCTGTTTTTGGTTGTGTGTGTGTGTGTGTGTGTGTGTGTGTGTGTGTGTGTGTGTGTGTGTGTGTGTGTGTGTGTGTGTGTGTGTGTGTGTGTGACTGCCTCACTGTGCTTCAAAGAGACTTTTCAGAACAAATTGAAAACCTGCAGCTGAAATAAAATGGCTGAAAATTAAAAAAAAAACGCACACAATAAAAAGTGTTGTGTGCTTGCTGGCTTGTGACGGAACAAATACAAATGAGGCAATTTGGCCTGAGAGGCAGGTGAATGAGGAATGTGGATTAAAAAAGCGAGCAGAGTGCAGGATAAAAGGCCTTTCATGTGGCCTTCGGGCTATGCTGTGTGCTGAAAGCTGCTTCAACAAGACCCTCAGAGGGGGACAGGATACCAAGTGGCCTCTGATAAGAAGCCACACGACGAAAAGGGAAGAGGCTTGCCCGGGGGTCTCACGTACACACACAAACACAGACATATCAAACACATCAAACACGTGCGTTCATACACAACTACGAGCACACACAGAGAGGAGCAAGTAGCATGTCACAGATTAGTGACTAATGGGATTGGCCGGTGTAAGGCACTGTAATCAAGCCCACACAGTGGCTGATAGTAAAAACAGGACATGGAACAAAGGAGGCAATGAAAGGATTTGCGACTGATCCTGCCATTACACTATGCACAGACAGCAGGGTTTTGCTAAGAGGTGGATCTGCTCTGTGTGCGTTTCTACAGTACTCAATGAGTGTGCTGCTACAGCACATGCATATTCACCCATCTATGCACTGACTTCCGTAAATGTGCCACCGTTTTATATGAAAGAGCAGCAACTTACTTTTTATTTATGCGTGCACTGCCTGGGCTGGTTGAAAAATATTTACAGTGGGTGGCGGTGCATTCAGTATTTGTGTCACGCCTGCCTAATCATGCACAGCATGTAAACACACACTTGATTATTTGCGTTAATGAGAAGTCACTGAACATGAGCTGGTCCCACTCCTGCCGCCTGACACTCAAGTACATTACAGTGATGTGAGAGAGACGGGAAATCAAAAACAAAGAACAGCTTGAGAAAAGACTAACCTTTACAGAAGCAAGAATGCAGCTCAATTTCTGTTGACCCATCCTCTGCATTTTGCTTCCGGAAGCTAAAAAGGGGAGTATGGCTGGGTGTTCTGCAAAGAGAGGGTCAAGAAAAAAGGACATGTGTGTATTGGGTAGAAAAGCAGCTTCCGGCCTGACCTTTTGGCCCTCGTCACTTAAGGTTTTTATAATATTAGACCAAAGCCATTTTATTCATATGTATGTATTAATGCTCCTCCTCCATTTGTGTGCAGAAATGTACAGTATTAATTAACGTATCTTGAGAGAATAAAGAAAATAATCAATTGTATAAAGACAATCATGACTTCAAGTTTACTTATTTCAAATGCGCAAAGGACTGAATTGAGAATTGGAGATGCATTCTTTAGAGTGAACCCAGTACTACACCTTACCTTGACAAGATGGCAAGACCCTATTCGATCAACATCTTTCTGAACATTTTGGGCCTTTGGTGGCTGCGAAGGGGTCCAGTGAAAGCTTTATGTCTATCTGTTGACGTATACATTTACGGAACAACCTTGGGAAGCCCTGTGTGGTCTAACCTTCACGGGCTGTTCCCTCTTTCCTTACCATCACATTAGTCTCTGCTTCTATTCAAAGCCATCGTCGCCGAGCACTAAGAGAAGTTTGCTGATCGCTTGCAGGTTGGGGGAAGCAAGTTATTAAATGAATACAAATCGGGTGATCAACCTGTCACGGAGTGCTGGACTGCTGGCTTCGAGGACTTAACTCCCTTCATTATTTTTGCATACCGCATTGAGAGTCAGTTTACGGAGCCGAAAGGCAGTGGAGAAGCAGCGCGGCAGTTAACTTTGTCTCTGAGAGTGTGGCCTGAGGCAGAGCCCACCTGTTTGTTTACGGTCTGCTTTATGTTTGTTCTTTACTACTATGGGCCCTTGGATAGGTTTCCTACATCGAACAGAGTCCACTTTGTTATACAGATGTGCTGTGCTTTCGGAGTATTCTCTATACAGTGTGACACATCCTTTTTACCCACAGGTTTGACACTGGGAATGCTTCATTGTTTAATGACAGAAAATTAATTACAAATGATGTAGATAGTTAGCAGAAAATCTTTGTCAAAGCATTTAATCAAAGTATTCAAACACAGGGTCTTGTTATTTCTACTAATTTTCTACTTTTTAAGTCCACGAAGGGAGGTTGACTAGTAAAGTGAAATCTGTCTGGCATTTGGGCTTATACATGTATAAGAGTCTTCTATGCTAATTTCAAGGCTGCTGCTGCTCTGCGCTTGTGTACTGATATCGCGAGACAATTTTTACCTTGACAAGAAATCTCTTCCTCATCCCACCTCTAGATACTAGAGTAGCCTACTTCCTTGTTTATTGCTGCAATTAATAAAATGCAGAGGAGGAGAAAAGAGCATCTGTCTTCACAAAAATCATCTGTTAAGTGTTTGATGGTAATTTAGTCGTGCTTTAGAACGTAATCAATGTGAAACAATAGTAAAATCAGCTTTATTTCTCTCTGTCTATTCTACAATGACAAATTCAAGTACAAAACATTTTGGTCTCAACTACTGCCAGAAAACGCTTAGTTATGTTGTAACCTTGGTTCTCTTGAGTGAAGAGACTATCTCTCCACTATATGTCTCGTCACACCCCTAGCATCTATGGGTTAAATGTGCATATAGTAGACTGTGCTGCACATACAGAATAGAGGGGTGAACTATGAAGCGAGAACCTAAAGCCAGAGGTTTTGACGTTACAAAGGTGGCTCTCTTTTAATCTGGTCGCCATGGCAATTTATGCTGCAAACCTTTCCTGGTACGGACCAGTTTGTTTAGTGTTTTCTTCGGGAAAAGGAAAACCATTCCTTTCTCGCGTGGACGGCTCACAACCATCCCAAATGACAAGTCGTTTGATTTACTCGTCGGCAGTAGGAGTTGGGGCTGGGGACGTATACAGTACAATAGTTTTTCGAGCCCTGTGAGATAGTTTAGCCGGTTGAAGGCTCGCTACCGTGACGCTGACATTTGCCTGTAGAAATGCGAAACTGACACAAGGAGAAGCAATAACTTTGTTCTACAGCAGCCACACTGACCAGGCTGCCTGCAGATGTGTCTGCAGATATTTTTTGTTAATCTGCCTTGTGAGCGCAGACATCGACAATGTCAGTAATCGGCCCATTTAACTGGCCAACCCATTAATCGGAATATCACTACTTTATAGTCTTAAGTCAATCTATGAGCTATACAGATACCCAGCTGGCAAACTTGCCATAACATTACATTATAAATGCCACCGAACAAAGCCATGCAATTACAATAGCACAAACTGTATGCATTGGTTTGTTGTTTTTTGCATGCATGCATTCAATTAGTGATGCACAAAATCTGAGCAAGAATACAGTTTTATTTTATTTGCAAGGCTGTTGTGGCTCTCACTGAACTACTGAATATGTTTGTAGTGCTCCTTGGTTATTTGCCCACATGGCTCTAAAATAAGCCATTATAACATTGCAGGTAGCATACATAAATATCTATATTGACAATCAGTATGACGTTTTACTTGCATATGACATAATGTGTATAATTCCTTCAAACCAAACCATAATGTCATAATGATTATGTTTTTATGCTTAGTCCTTATTTTCTAAAGTCTGTTTAACACTACTCGTATATTGCAACTAATAGAAACAGATTAGAAATTTGATTATCTGTTATTTTTCACAGTTAATAATCAATCAATAAAATTTATTTGGCCAAAAACTAAAGTGATTCTACATTGTACATTGACAGCGTCAGACCTACAGTAAATGCAGTTCTTGAGATTAACGTTTAAATCTTTCTATCAAGTTTAAAGTGTAAGAGCTGTAGAATGAGCAGTTGTTATGTTAGAAATAAACGG
The DNA here is from genome assembly GCF_004354835.1 of Perca flavescens. Taxonomy (NCBI): domain Eukaryota; kingdom Metazoa; phylum Chordata; class Actinopteri; order Perciformes; family Percidae; genus Perca; species Perca flavescens. Next base: position 33,139,219 of record NC_041334.1, on the reverse strand, counting down.
TAGGTATTGAGTGTGTCAAAAAATCAATACATTCACTTACGAATTTACACAATCAGTTATTTTCTGCCTGCGTTCCTCTCTTGATTTATTTGCAGCAACAGTGTTGCTTTTTGCTGTAATAATGTTTTCATATTCCTGGTGGAAGTAGGCGGCACCAAACACCCCCTTTATGGGAACGCGCATAGAGCCTGAGGAAGAAAGCCTGGGTTTACAAAGACAGGTAATAACCACCTTCATTGTACCCGTTTTCTCAGACTGGGGTTTTAGGCTTTGTCAAGCCAGCTACTGTAAGTCAAAGAAAGCCTGGCTCTGTCAAACTTGCTTCGTAGTGCACACCCCTCAGGCATATGCATGTATTGTACATATACTTGTGCATCTGTGCATTTTGTGTGTAGGTCTGTGCATGCAGCTAGATGCATTTGTGCTTAAGTGTGTGTGAGGTCTCACTCTTGTGGTCTTGATTTTGTTCCCAGAGGAGCACATCCATCCAGAGTTGTCAGGCAGAGTCTTACACTCTTCTCCCTCCAGACATGGTTCCATCTCACACCACCATTTCCCAATTACAATGGACGCTGGGGAAGGTGAACACATACATAACAAAGCAGGTTAGTTTATCACACAGACACGTGTACACACACATTCATCTATGCATGCACACACAGATGCCAATACAAATACTGATAATACTATAACAAGTAAAAGAAAAAAGAAGTGGGAGAACAAAACTAGCGGATCAGTAGATACAAGTTAGGAGGCATACTTAAAAAGAACCTTAACTGTGCATTAAAAGTAAAATAAACCGTAATGTTAACTTACAATTCAAAACGTAAAGAATAAGCAGAGTTTAAAATGAAGGCAGAATCATCACAAAAAGTTGAACAAATACAGAAACCACCCACGCAAACACATTTTGTGTACATATTCCACACAGGCACACTTGTATTATGTGCACACATAGCACCCACACACTATATTATGAGCATCTCCAGAGGAACACCTAGCCGAGTCTCTAAATGGATGTTTTTCCTCCTCTTTGGCCTCGGAGCAATTGTATCGTTGCTACATGGGTACTTTTGCTGTCGACAATAATGTCTTATACCAACAGAAATTAATCATTATTTTGTTTTGATATAGCTACATTGCATGTAGGGGAGCAATCTAATTTTTAATCAAAACTAATTGCCTCTCATTAACATCGACGGAATTCTTCCTCCAGCTATCTGACAAAAACAAATATGTTCTCATCAAGATCTCCCTCCCTTCTTTTCTCTTTCTCTACACATGTCTCTGGGTGTACAGTACAGTATAGTATGTGTGTGTGTGTTTCTAAAAATAAAAAAATAAAAAAACGTGTATATATATATATATATATACACAGTATATTAAAAAATGTTTTTTTTATATATATGATAGCCAAAAACACCTTTAATGATCGTGCTTGATCTCTTAGGAAATCTTCTGCACATTGTCCATATGTTCAGTTAATCACATGAGGAAATGTGCTTCCTGGCTTTTCCTGATCCATTTAGTTGTGATGTATTTGAAACAAACAACTGTATTACTTGTTGTTTTAACAGTATTTTTATCACGCAAGCAACAAAGCACTGTTGCAAAAATGCATTTGATATAATTTTCTTGCGTTTTATTCCTTTTGTTAAATCCAGATGTCTTGCAGTCGATCCCTCTTTGAATTAAATCCTAGCACACAAATCTAA
>NC_041334.1:33110004-33130004 GCF_004354835.1 Perca flavescens | reverse complement strand
AATCAGTCGCCTTCAGCCATGATCTGGAGCAGAAAGCAATGAGGCCTTAAATTCTCATGCTATTTTGTTTGGTTAAATTTACAGTTTGGGGTGCAGGATCGATGCTTCCCACAAGATCACGGTATACAACCAGCTTCACGTCTTTTTATTCATTGACTCATTGGTCATTGGTCATCTATCTCTACTATCGGAGGTGCAAGGACCTTTGTCTCTCCCTTACATCAGTGCTCTGCAAGTGCCCCGATTACCCAGTTATTAACCCAACACAGGGCAATCAATCATTCATTTCCATAATCAGGCAATTAAGCAAAAAGAATTACAGCGACCTGCTTGATAAAATAAAAAAAAGTTCCATCTTAATGAGACAGAGGTATGAGTGTAAGCACTGTGCAACGCGCTAATGTATTGAAAGGGTCACGGGAGCATGAAGCAAATGAAGCAAGTGTGTAATTACAGCGAGACTGAGACTTGGACCCCCGAACCTAAGGTCAGCTTCAGAGAGTCATTATTCTGCATTAATCTTTGCCCCTCTCAGAGAAGAGAGAGCGGAGGTTTAATTAGCTATTCAGAAAATATCATTTGGCTTTCTAATCACATGACTTTTGTGAATTTGTAATGGACACCCAAGCACCCCAAAGACTTAAAGAAAATAATTCCTGTTTTCATATTTTCAGCATGTTATTTATTTATTTAATTGAATTTTGCCACAGAAAGTTTTCTACTTTTTGCATGACCTCAGATTCATTCACCAAAAAATGGAATGTGCAGTTACACATACAAACAGATGAATGCAACATACTGGCAGTCATTGGGCAAACACAGCCTGTGGATTAATTCTGCGTAAAAATTGCTACTGCTAAAATATATGTGGTAAAGTTGTATTTGCTAATAATATTATTACACTCTACAGTATAACACTTATTCTATGTTATGATTCCTTTTTGAATGTCTGTGTGCATGTTGAGCCTGTGTGTGTGTGTGTGTGTGTGTGTGTGTGTGTGTGTGTGTGTGTGTGTGTGTGTGTGTATATGTACAAGCATGCCTTTTAGTGGTTGAACAATGACTACTTTTGTTGTGTGGTTTCCTTTCCTTTATGTGGATACAAAAGCAATTTACATAAATGGATCTCCCACACAGCTGACATAGATATGCTTTTTGTTTCTTTACTTCCCTCTCAGCACAACCGTAGACTTGTTACTTCAGTAGTGAGAGCAGAAAGGAAATATGATGTCGCTTAAAACAATAGAGACCGAGAGAGGGGAAAGGGAAAACTAAACTAAGGAGACCATGCAGCTGAGGGTCAAAGCCTCTCCTGGCAGGTTAAAGGTTACCGTAATAGTCGAATCACATTGTCAATGCTGTGAGAGATCAGTGGGATGTGACAAAATGGAGGAGAAACACTGCTTCACAATCATTATCTTCAACTTCTCCAAAGACACTAACATCTTTTTTGACCCAGGAGAATTTCACTGTTTGTTAATCTCTCCTTATGTCTGCCTGTGTGTGTGTTTGTCAGTAAGAGAAAGGAGTTATTGTTTTCCATTGTACAGTATAATGCACTCCTTCTGTCCATCCCCTCAGGCAGTGTGTGCAGCAGGTTTGCATCTTGCCAACCACATACATTAGCAGGGGGGCTGTGGAACAATATGAGAGGCGAACTGTGGGATTTTATAATAGGAGGATGAGATGTTTGCTTGGCTGTTCTTGGGTTTCATGCAGATCAGATATATATTTATGCACAAAACACACGTTTGCCAGAATGGACCACTTTGTTTGGTAGACTACATTCCCGCTGGTGGCCTTCCTCATAATGAAACAATTTAGTTTTAAAGACCGTGTCAAACTGTGCATCTTACATCTGCAGTTTATGATATTCTGGTTGCATCTGCTTGACCAGTAATGTACGTAGAATAACTGCAGCCCTTCTTGTCCCTCCCCTCAAGTAGCGTCAATGTGTGTCACCCCCCCAGGATGTATCTCAAATGTACCATGACAACCTGTCATGCTTGGGTATACGTGCCCGCAGCCAAACAGAAGGGTTCATTCCCCATCAGTGATCAGCAGCGAGCGGGCATCTGCGTGCATCTCTTGTTGAAAGAGTTTACTGCTACAGCAGCTAAATGACAACACAAAGCAGTAGCACGTGTGCATATTAGGGCATCAGCATGCATGTGGAGTGTAAATGAATGCATATGTGCGTGTTTGTGTATCTTCGTGTTTTGTGTGTGTGTGTTTGTCCATACTGTGGCTGAGGGCTTACATGTCTCATATACTGGGATAAAGGCAGTGATGAGCGCCTAATCTGAGTGCATGTGATCCGCCCGGCGAGGCTGGAGAGATATGAGCGTTTGACTTGTTAAAAGGGATGTTCTTCAGTAAGAGCCTCGTTGGCCCTGACATAACTGGGACATAGTTCTCCTTGTCAAAGATAATAATCAATTCCCACTACAGGGATAATCTGACAGCAGACCCCCACTGAGCACGACACTTCCCAAAGCAAGTTGGCGTCACATCCCCATATATTAATAACAACCCAAACAGTTACCAATAGCAACTGCAACAACCTCATGAGGCCCGTATTCATGAGGTAATAAACACTCGATAATGGGACTGATTCTCGCTGTGGGCTTTGATGTTGGAGTTTGATGCTAATGACCGATAATACAGCACATCAGGAAGACTACCTGTTTCTGTACATGTATCTGCCAAAGATAAAGGAGTGTTCATTCCTCCAGGCTCTGTATGTGTGCCCAAACCAAATGACCTCTGAAGACATACTTTTGATTTGTTCTATCAGAGCACTAGCAATTCTTTATATTCTTTTTTTTTTTTTTTTTTTTTTTGTGGAAACATAACCTGTGTATGGAACAGGGGCGGCAGGTGTCCCCCAGGGGGGTGGCGAGATGAGCTGGGCTGCGGCATCGTTCCTCATCTGGACGGAACATTAATAACGCCGGGACCTGGGGAGAAAGCTCCATCTGGGCCAGGCCGATGTGCTGCTGAAGGAACAGACCACTGACTCCACAAGTCTATAACCCCTCACATAGTGCAACGGCAGCCTGCAGGGCCCAGGTGACAAACACATGCAACTCTCAGGTATACCTTTCCTAGATAATAAAAGTGCCCCCCCAACCTGTGTCCATTTATTTTCACACTTACAAAAAAAAGATCCTTTAATTAAATGGCGTGTTTGCAAAGCGTGGCTCTTCTGACTACAGATGAGCTCCTAATGAGTAATCACATTGGTATTTGTCTGCTCTTCAGCCCTTATCCCATGGTGGTTTCAGTGTTAAATAAATAACAACCTGATTCACTTCCAAGCAGGTGAAAAATATCCGAGAGAGGAGGCGAAGGCACCAACTAAAGGAAATAAAATAATTGAAGAGGTCAGGTCCTCTTAACTTTTTCAGTGTGGTGCTCAATACCGTAGGTTGCTGCTCAATGACTTGTCATTTCCATTTTTATCACCACTCCCTCTGTAAGTGCTTGTTAATCAATAAAGCAAGGACTCGCTCGCTGCGGGGGCCTGAAGCATAGAGGCATGAAGTGTTAACAACATCTCCTACTTCTCCACCTCCAATCTTCTGTCCGTGTGATTTAGTTTTTGATTTGTATATCATCTAACTTTTACTGGCAACTCTTACAATTATTACATGGTTTTCATAACCAAATGAAGAACTCTTGTCTCCGTCTGGTTTTAAGTTAAGTCATTTAATTAAGTTTGTCCCAAGGCCATGGTTGGTAAAAAGAAAAAAATCTGAGTGAATTAAAAATGAGTCCAAAGTCCCTTGTCTGTTAGGTGCTGTGGAAGAGACTGTGTCTGGTTGTCTGTCTCTCTGTACAAGGACAACACAGTCTGTATCTTAAGGTCAGAACTCTGTAAATGTTTCATTCAGGAGATATGTCCAACCACAGGGCAAACACAAAATTCCTTCTTGAACTTAATGTCTCAAGGACTTCAAATGTAGCTCTAGCTGTCCTAAAAAGTTTTATAGGGTTTTAGGTAATTTTTTATCAAACAGAGAAAAAGTTTTTTGTGACATCCTTAGCTCATATCTAATTTATATTTTTGGATTTTCTTGAGTGTCAGCTGTGGCTAACCAACCCTGTGAAACCCACCGAGTAGGCCTGTCTGACTGTAACATCCCTCATAATGAAGATATTTTGGTGTCATTTCTTGGCAAGAGGGCAGTCAGAGTGATGACTTTGATCTCTGCTAAAGGTGGGGGCGTAAAGATCGAGACTGAGGAGCAATAAATGAGCTCCATGGAGTGAAGGGGGCATCACAGTTCTGTCTCAGTAGACTTGTGACTTCCTGTCAGCTTTCTTTTTTCTCCCATGGAGCTGCCTCTGCCTGATTGTTTTTCTCAGCTGAAGTAATTCAGGTGCACTAGCCTGGAGCTTCCCTGACTTGTGTTTATTAGTTATTCATTTCCATCAGCCTGAACTGCCTTAGGCAATGTGATCTGCAACGTGCTCCCTGCTCAGGTGTTCAACAGCCCAAGTGGATCGTCCTTTATCTCCCATGATGCCAAGCAGCACAGCACCACTGGGTTCTTAATGATTGAATGTATTTTTATTATTTGAAAAATCACTGCGAGACAGCAGAGAAGGTTATTTTGGATTATGCTGTAGTTTTTTGTGTGAGGTGTTAATTAAAGCATGTGAAGAATAAGTATTTTTGAAATAATTTATTCAAACCTGATGATAATCGTAACTTGGAACCATCTTTTGTTTCTGAAATGTCATGTTTATACCACACGTCATGTAGACTGCTGCAGTTTTGTAGAACGAGTCCATGAAAAATAGCTCATGTAATAATTCAATAATGCATGTATAGTCAAAATAAAACCATAATTAACTAAATCCTTCTTTCAACATTATAAGAACTGTATCCTTAATTTATTGTAATTTAATTACAAATTACATAACAATCATTTAGATGGTCTTATATTGCAATAAAAAAAAATGTAAGTAATATCCATATTTAGTTTCATGACAGTGTCCTATTTATCGTTTTTCTTTGATTTGACATGAATACTATTTTTTTTATACCAGGAATATGCAAAGTGTTCTTATTAAAGATAGCAATGGCTGTTAAAAAAAATTGTAGTTTAACTTAATTTAGGGTTTTGCAGAATCATCCAGTACTGACATTCTTTTCTGTTGATAGAGTTGTCATTCTACAATACTTAATTTTCTTAAAATTTTTGCTTTCAACAACATTTGTGCATGACAACTGCATCATGCCTAGGGTTAGGGAAAGACTGTAGTTATGGGAAATAGTCCTACAAGATGTTTGAAATTGTGCAACAATAATACTCAGGTTAGGAAAAGATCATGGTTACAGCTAGTAAGAATTCCACTGCTGATTGCTGATGACAAACTCCAGGCTCCTGCATTAAAGTCAAACGGGCTACACACCCATAAACCCCCTCAATAACGATACTTTCTGCCGCTACATAGGGCACACTACTTGCTGCGTTGGCACTGAATGTTGGCATGTTGGCTGTTTATCACACATTGTTACTAGGGATAATGGGCTGGATGCAACAGGTATCAAATAGAAAAATTACTTTTTCCCTCACAAGAGCCTTCAGTGATAAATAGTCAGCAGCTCAATGTTAAAACACATGAGACTTCCTCACCATCCACACAGGAGGGTTTGTTGCGTGTTGTCCCGGCCACTTTCCCCGGTAAACAGGAGCACTTGACTGTCTGAGAACGCTCCTCAATACGATTCTTGTTACAGCATCGGTGGGCGGCAATCACCTCACACGTACCTCCCTCTGCAGACAGACAGACACAGCAGTACACAGTCAGTAAATGTGACAGATTAATGTGAGAGAAACTATGTCGCTGAAAATGAACGGAAGCAATGGAAGTGGAAACATTTTATACATGTGTTTTTATCAACATCAAAAATCCAAATAAGCAACAATAATTTGAATGAAAGATGGCATTAGGGAAACTGGACAAGCTCCCCTCATCATATTATGAGAGGCACGCTGCAGTACAATCATTGGGCACTTACCACTGGAAGTATGTGTAACAAATTGGCCCTCAAGGCATCTCAATTATGTCATCTAATTGCCTCTCACTCAGTGTTGGCTGTCCCCACTCTATACCAATCAGCCTATGAAGATCACATCATGCACTTGCAATGTATTAATTAATGTGCCTGCCTTTGCACTCTTGATATCTTCCATATGTTGTCAATATGATTAAAAAGGGATGAATCTTTTGTCTCTGCTTCTCCAGGGAAGACCTGGCAGTCATAGGCTTCAGTCATAGACTTAGATGGCTGACACCTTTGAGTCCCATGACTGAGCCAATACAGTCTTAGGCTATACTACACTAAAGCATTAACTCCAGAGCACAGGCGACATCAGTCAGAGCAAATGCTGTACAATAGGTCCCAGTCTGACAAAGGAGGATGTCACAAAAATTCTGTGAAAAGAGAAGGCGATATGCGCCGATGGCGGTACTGGGTCAAAATAACAATAGGGAGGATTGCCTAGGGGAGGGAGAGGGGGTGATGGAGTGGAGGGACATCCTGAAATGAGTGAGACAGGCAGAGAGAGCTAGAGGACAAGGTGTGTCTGGCTGCCAGGGACTGGCCATGCCAGTGAGTAATGAGGGTGCCACTGGAAGTGCCCCTTTCACACAATTATAAAGCGTGGGGCTAATGCAGCCAGCGGAGCTGCAGGAGAGAGGCCCTCCATCACCGCTCTCCCCTTTTCTTACGCCCCAGGAAAAACTCTTTATCTTCCCTTGACAGCCACCGCAATGGACACCAGCGTCCAACAATTAAACTGGAGCTCATCCCTGGACAGAGGAGAGGAAAGGAAAGGAGTGTTGAACTTATCCTCTCCAATCCACAGAATGGATAGAGGATAGAGTGCAAAAAGATGGGGAGACAACCAAATGCCACATTTCATCTTGTTTGAGCCTTATTTCGCTTGGCCGTACCAAGCTTTAAAGAGGACATCCTTTTGCGGTGAGACGATGCATTTGCTTCCAGTGGCATGACAACAACCGGTGTGTGTTTTTCTAGCTGGGCTGGTTGTGCAAATGTTTGAAATGGCTCGGGTCATGAATTACGGAGCTGAGCTCCCGGCAGCCTGTTCAAGTTTGCCAACAGTTTTCTTCTCCCATTCCCATCAATGTCTGCTGTGGCCAGACCAAAGGCCGGCGAGTCTTGGATTAAAAGGCAAACATTTGCAGTCCTGCTGGACCGTGCTGTCGTGCAGTATTAATGTCACTCTCTTAGCGCTTGTTAGATATTTCTGGGCAGGAGGGGGCAGGACACAGACTATAAAAGTGATGAGAAACATCCCCTGAGTGTGCTAAAACCCCAAACCCAACAATGTGTTGGCTTGTTGAATATTTTACCAACAGCTTCCTGACCTGCAGACTTGCTTTCAAGTCAAAGCAGATCTCTGAATAAGTGAGGACTTTACATTGCATCACAGAATACTGAATTGGGTTGAATCCCTTCAGCTAGCTTCAAAGCCTGAAATGCAGGTCAGCACAACAGAGGTGTAACCAGCTAACATCTGACAAAAGACAACATAGGAAACCCCTGTCATATTACAGCAATATCAATGTGCTGTTTAAAAGATTTTCGTCCAATTTTGAGAGACTCTAGTCACGCTCATCCCTCTCCTCGTTTCCGGGTTAGCTAGGGTGACCATATTTAGATTTCCAAAAAAGAGGACGTTCAGCCCGGCCTCGAGACACAAATTCAGACAGGCTTCTCAGAGGTTAATGAACATGCTTTATTATGCCTCAATTGTGCAAAAATAACTTCTGTAATAAAATAAAATATAATCTGTAACAACCTGTAACAAAATAATAGCTCTCTTTTAAAATAAATAAATAAACAACAAAAACATCTCTTAATGTATCTCAAAATATCTCTTACCTTTTCAATGTAATAAGATAAATAATAAAGACACTGAAACATATGTGCCAGCTTTGCACAAGGTGCACTCCGCCTCCCACATGTCCGGTCCCGACCGGGACGGTATGGGGGACATTTTTTTTTTTGCAGTTCAACTGTGAAGCTGCTCTAAGTCTTGTTTTATGGTCCTGCGGAGGCTCCACGCAGAGCTTTCGCCGTAGCCTACTTAGTGGCATGATGTTTATACTTGTGCGCTGGTGTATGTGTTGAGCCGCCGTGTGTGTGTGTGTGTGTGTGTGGGGAGTGGGTGATATAATAGAGCGAGGGAGAAGTGAGAGAGTGACGGTGATTATCTTCAGAGTGAGTAGTGACGGCGAGCGAGTACCGACTCTAGAGTCATAGTGAGAAAGAAACAAAGTGTCTCCCCTGTGTTTTCTGACCACGGTGGGAAATCTTTAGCAGGAAACGCTTCGGCATTTTGTGTGCAATGCTGCTCCGCTGTCTGCTCTGGTCCCTGTGTATCTGCGCGTATTGTGTGCAAAGCGCCAGTCAATTTAAGTACACACTTAATGGTCCCATGAAAAATAGTGAAAACCGGACTTTTTCATGACGCCCCAGACAGTAGGTAAAAAGTGGACATATCCGGGCAAAAGAGGACGTTTGGTCACCCTAGGGTTAGCACTAGGGTGCACACCAATCAGATGGGTCATTTGACTCCGACTGCCGGCAGCGCCCGCCCCGCCGATTATACATGTCAAATCGGCCAAAATGAAGGCCGACGGCCCCTCGGACGAACAATGGCATGGAACACACCGAACAGACTAGAGTCACTGACCTCACCAGACTGTCCAACGGCCGATTATCGGCTTGGTGTGTCTCGGGCTTAAGAAGTCACAGCTAGCTGATTTCCAACATATACTGAAAGAAATCAAAACATATGGTTGGCCTTAAGGCACATTCAACAAACTACTGTACACAAATATAATCCAATTTGCAAAATCATTAGTAATGTACAGAATACATTGTCTGTGCTTGTTGTGTATGTTTTACTTTTGGACATTGACTGAATAGAAGTAATTTGGACAGAACACAATATTTTGATTATTATGATCGTTATGATGATTATTATAATTATTGCCATCAGAATTCTGGATTCACACACGCACACGCCCAAGCACACGCTTATGTATATCATCCAGGGGTGAGGTCCAGCCATCAGCCAGGTGGACATTAGGCATGATCACTATGAACCATCTGGTATGTGGAGGAGAGAGCAGTGTAAATGGCTCCACAGTGACTCCACTGGGCCAGTCACGAAAGCCACTTAGACGACAAATGGCCACTTGGACGAGATGTAATTTCATTCAGGTAGCTGGGAGCTCGGGGTTGGGTATATGACCATCCATTATCTGCGTTTGAGTATGTGTGTGTGTCTGTGCCTGTATTTGCAAATTTGATATTTTGTGGCATATCAAATGTATATGTTCTGCTGAAACGCTCAAGTGCACAACAGTAACTGTGTGTGCATTATGGTACATTACGGGATCACAACAACTTCAGACGTGACTGCATGTTGTGATGGATGTAGTGCTTGGAGCCTGTCAGGCAGCTAAAGGGGTTAAACCAACCTGCTAAGATGGAGTGGGTGGCTGTGCACTTAGCCTTTGGTGAGGGGAGGTGAAGGGCATCGATGGGACCACTGACTGGTAATTTTTCTCTCGGCGGCCCAGAGTGACAGCAGCCATTAAATGACTGGATGAGGTGATTATGTTTAAGGAAATCAATGCTTCATTGTTTTCAGCTTAGGCCAACGGCCAATTAGAAGCTGTTAATGAGGTAAGGTTGTAAAATGTGGAGATAGATGGGGGAGAAGGAATGGGAGCTCAGGATAAAAAGCCATACTTAGTGTATAATGTACTCTATGTATAATTAGTGTATTTTCTGCAGAGCACTGAGAGATTGAGATTTAATTTACAGACAGCAAAAATGCAAAGTTGCACATATAAATAACTTTTTACACTTACACAAATGTTCTGTATTGGCCCGCATATAAAAGTATATATTTAGAAAATGTGGGAGTTGTCTTTAAGGACAAGACAATAACGTGTTCTTATCACCAGATAGTCTTTTTGAATGGAGATAGTACCGTAACACCGACTCCTAAAGAGTGTGGCATTATGAGTTGTTTGTATAGCCTTATTGTTGCAAGCTTAGCATCTTTAAGTCAGTTAATATGGTGACTTTGAGAGCCCTAAAAGTGTTTTGTTAGCCCAGTTTAACCTACACAAATTTCTGGAGGCTTGTGTTTTGTTGCCATGTATGAAATAAAGTCATGAGTGAAAGTGAGTCCAAAGCGACTCCAGACGTCTTGATTGCAGAAATGGACAATGGGCCGAATCATCTGTCAGGCAGCCGAGAATTACAGCTGTCAGTTGACAGTTGATGAGTAGCTCAAAAAGAGTGCTGGAGAAAATAATTTTGAACGCTTCAAAAAGCCTGACAGGAGAGTGTATGAGTATGTAGACTGATAGCCAAGCTACACAAATGAGGGGTTTATATTATGCTTTAATGGTACAGGTGCACCGATTACAACTTTCTAGGCCGATTCCGATTTCCGATTTTTCATTGAGTTTGAACTGCTGATACCGATTTTCGCCGATTCCGATTTCATATTTTCTAACCACTTTACAGCACACAAATATTTATTTTCTATCTTTTCTTTAATAGAACATTTTGCATAGACCACAGAACATTTTTTGAATAGATAATCGATGGAAGAACCCATAACATCCAATATCCAACTGAAAACATAAACGTCACCGCTCATTTTATACACAGTTTAGCAACAAACTAAACGCTGGGGGAAGACTATTAAGTTTTTAATGTTGGTTTTGAGTGGTTGGTTTTTAACCTGGAAAGCATTTTAAACAGTAACGTTAATACAGCGTATTTTTTTTTAATACAGCGTCTCCTGCAGCCGGGCGTCAGAGGCAGAGGGACTGTCACCACAGCGTTCGCTAACGTTAGCTTCTTGTCTCATTTGGGGTCTGATAAACAGTAAATCCATCAAAGTCAGTGTGCCAAAAGCTATTTTCCGATAAACTGTAACTGTCATATTTCACGGACCCGCGGTTTTCATGTTCCAGTTATTCAGCCTCAGAGGGGAGAGAGCGGCTGAAGAGCCGTGTACAATTACGTCTTTATAACATTTCATAAACAGCTGATTGAGCGGCGGTGCGCTGATGTTTCGCAATGTTAATCATGCGGCGCCCGAGTGCATTTGACCGGCATTAAATCTGCATATGCCAGACTGACCTGCCAGTCGCCGGTCATGGCCGATCACGTGAAAATCTGCCAATTCTGGTCACCGGCGGTCAATCGTTGCGTCAATATTTAATGGTATGAATTCATGTTTCATTTTTACGAGAGAAAAGGCTTCAAAGATGAGGACTCAGTTCTGCATTATTATGAATCCCAATACTCAGGGGATAGGACATAAATATGGACGCCTAGCCCATCCTAGTGCTTGAATGCTACGCAGGGCGTGTCTTACCAAGGAAAGCAGTGGGATTCATAATAACGCCTCTCTTCTCCTTGGATAAATAGCATGCCTTGTATCATAAAAAGTGTTTTTTCCAAAAACAGGTGTTTGAAAAAAACAAAACAAGAGTCCTTTAATCAGGGTTGTCTTATATTCAGGCCAATATAATAATCCTTGGATGCTTAACACCCATGCAGATCACCATCAACAACACATAATGGGCTGCATTATTTCGGCGCATAAACTCAAGGTCACAATAACAAACGCATGAGCGTTTATTCACCCAAAATCTCCAAGCTCTCAAAAATTAAAGTGACAGTTTCTTTTTATCCTCTGAGTGACAAAGAACGTACTCTACTGCCTTCTGATCTCACTGCATCTGGCAATTTTCCAAAACGGATATAAATGCAGGTGCTCGTGAAAATAAACTCCCTGAACAAACAACATTTTCCCACTACATCTTGGCTCAGCTTCAGCGTCAACAACTATAATCTATGCAAAGTGGCCAAGAGCAGTAATCACACCATCAGCAAGCATTTCTGTCACCTCCCCTCTCTCCAACTTTCTTTAGCTCTCTTGCTCGCACTGCTTTTCTCACTGCCACAGTTATTAAGTAATGACATATGGCCAAGGGAAGGAACACAGCAGCCGGGAAAACTTAAGCCTCTCAAGGACTCGTCATAACAACTTAATCAGTGCACTCTCAGGTGAAAATGAGCCGTTTCCGCCTGCATGCTAGAGTGCCTGTTTTGTTTTGCCAGACAGGCAGCTGCTGTATCAACCACAGTCCCTCTTTCTTCACAATTCCTCCTTTTCTGTGAGCTTGTTGTTTCCCAGTGTTTCTGTTTTATACTGTCTTAGCACTTTTAATTGTCAATTTACAGCACAGGTGGCACCGGCTATTATGGTTTTAAATAATTCTAGACATATTTAGAGCAAAGAATTGTAAATTCAACACAGTTTGAGAAGCAGAGTGAGAGCTGCATTTGAAATCATTGCTGACAAATGGAGAGTCCTGCTGTCGCCAAATGTCTTTTTAAAAGTGAACAAGTTACTTAGTACTCTGTGCCAGAAAAGTCAATTCAAACCCCTGTAAAGTTTTATCAAGCAGAAGATTGTTTAGTGAGTTGGTTTATGTCCTGTCAACTTTTACCTCTGTGAAATCATGTATAATGGAACATTTTTATGACTTTTTAAAGAGTTTTAAACATAATAAAATGCATCTGATTGAACAGTAGTCAGATATGTCCAAAATGAAAAAAGCTCTATTCTGTTTGTCCCGATTAGTGTTTCAGATTTGAGAGAAGAAGAAGAAGAAAAAAGAATATTAATGATCTGTTTCAAGAAGCAAAGGCATCAAAGTGGCTGTGGGGCAGCTGTCCCACTGCATATATGTTTAATGATGCTCCTCAGAATTTAGCTTTTCATTACTTAAACATCAAGTTAGAAGTTAATGAACACTCCCCCTGATTACTTAGAATAATGTTTAAACACGCTACAAAGCGCCGTTGAGTGGATTCCAAATGGAGGCCTTAGAGGCAGTGCCAGGGAACAACTTTTCATGTCCTTCCTCTTGGCAACTGATACAGTTTATATATTTTATTAGAAATTATACAACCCTTATTTACTGCTCAAATTCCTCTACTTTTGTAACAGGACCAGTTAAAATGAACAGTGCGAAGAGAATCTATGGGGGAGCAGAATTAGACATCACTGCTATATTTTTACAAGTACTGTATATCACATCCGTGGAGCTAATGCTCTTTGAATCACACCTCATAGAATATGAAGGAGATGTGTGAAGTAGCAAGAATAAGAGAAAAGCAGAGGGAGAGACTGCATGCATAGTGCATATAACTGTGTATGTGCCACATTAGCGCTATGCTGTTATGCATGTCACTGACTGGAGGTGTTAACATGGACACCGACTTTGTATATTCCACATATGACAGTCCTTTATTGGTAAAAACATGAAAAACAACATTCCTCTTATAGTTTGGACATTAAGTACTTTTTTGCTGCACTGAAGTTCTCCTGGCCTTTGAGAGTAAAACGTCCACTAAGTCTTGAGCCCCAGCCACTTGTTCTCACTCTGAAGCCCTCTCCCAGAGGGCTGACTTCCACCAATGAATAAGAAAAGGTAGCCTCAGGGGAGGAAGGCTACCAGAGGAGCTTACACAACTCAACACAAAAACACATCTAAAGAAGTGGGAGGTTTTACAGTGCAGACTGTCTCCAAGAGTAACAAACAAATTAATCTCAGGCCTGGTTAACCATTGTTTATCCAATCTAAAAACCTTTTGACCCACGTGTCACTAATGCATCAGGAGCTGGAGTAGATTCACCATTTATCAAGTGCCCATCAGCACCCTGTTGCAGTGATCCGTATGGTCTTTCCGACCGCAGCCAGTGGGAAGTCTTCAGGCTGGTTCCTCACTGACCCTTCTGTGGCCTGGGTTTCACTTTCCTCCTAAGGCAGCATCACCCACAGTAATGGGAGCAGATAAACAAGTGGACATAGCAGCTACAGTAGCACCTGGAGCTTCCACAAACCTGAGGGAGGGAGGTAGGGGGAGAGGGGGAAAAGACACTCCAGAGCTCAAGCTGACTGACAGGAAGCACTGACCCAGCTATACTGGAGTCACACCAATCAATGTTGTTTTTTCCCCTCTGCTGGTATGGCTTACCTCTGAATCTAGCTATAGTCTTACAGAATACTAAATACAGCTCTACTACAGTGGCTCCAACTTACAGAAACCTCTTATGAATGGGTTTGATTAATGAGGAGAAAACCAGAAAAAAAAGGAAAGTCTTAGTATTCAGCTTGCTTTTAACAGGTATTCTTCATGCATGGAGACATGGAATGAAAAATATGCGCCAGTTTACTGAAAGGAAAAGTGTAGTGCAGCAATTGCACCATTGGTGGTAATAGTCTTGACATCTTTAACAGGTAATTCCATTAGTACGAATAAGAGATGCGAGGTGCTACTGGCCACGGCCCTGGTCGATTCTTAATCACCTGTATGGGTTTCCTCTCGTGGGCCTGTATGACTCCAATGCTCACATCTTTATGGTTATTAAAGTTAATGATTACTCCGTGCCTCATTTACCAAGGATCTATCAATACCAGTTCAGAACCATGAAATTACCCCAGTCCAGAGGGAGCAGCGTGGAAAACCGGATTAAGAAGGGCTCTGTTATGCCCTGGCATATATAACTCACCGTGTCATGGACTCAGCCCGCTGCAAGAAGACCCACTGCCATGCTCAAGACCAGTGAAGGGAGGGGCACTACAGGGGCTTCTGACAACCATTATAGCTTAAATGTCAATTCACGCTTTTATTACCCACATGGTTGTTCAGAAAAGCAATGAAATGTAATAGTTGGCAGGAAAAAAACTAAACACTGCTTTGGTAAAAATGCATTAAAAGTTCTCAGAAGTTACCTTACAGATGAATGGGAAAAGGGGCTGATTATGGTAAATATATGCAGGATGTAACCTACTTCTGTGGTCTTTCAGGTGTAACTTTGTTGTATACTCTTTTATAAGCATGACAGATTTTGTATGGAGATGGGCTTCATTGCATTTTAAATGTGGTATCAAAATAAAAACCTGCAGTAAAGGCGAGAGATGGCTTGTGTCCCTTAACTTACATCCTGCTTATCTTATTTTAATGCCATGAGGGTGAAGCCAGAAATAGTGTAGTGCTGTGACACTATTGTACCGAATTTTCTATGTGCTGTCGCAGTCATAAAGAGACACATTAGATAAAGTCAGCAAACTTCTATTTATCACTTCTTGTTTCTTACTTTATTCCTCTCTTCTGGTGTGTGTGTCTGAACACAACCATCAGATCCAGGCATGCAAGTGTAGCCGCACCTCTCTTCGTTTTACTGCGCCCGGCAGTACAGTTGGCTGTTCCTGACCTCTATCCAATGTCCAAATGACACAGGTCACTGCTCGCTCTAAATGAGACTCGGATGGATGAAATGAGAAACTAAATTGTCCATTCAGAATCACAAAACTGACTTTTTGAACGGCACCATAGAGCAGCCTTCAGAAAGTGACATTCCTCGGTAGGAAACAATTGGAAGCTGTGAGCCCTGGAAAATGGCTTGCATACAGACCATGAGTTTCAGTTCACCTCTTCCCAAAAAATTAAAAGAAAAAGTTCTGAAAATGGCTAATTCTAAAGTTATAAATGCTATATAAGGTTGTTAAGTACGATGCATCAGAGCTTCTATCTGGTGAAAGGTCTATTTTAAATATCGTGTGACAGGATGACAAAGTGGAGGCGTGATGCAGAGAACATGGTGGTTGTCTCAACAAGTAATCACGCCATACCGGGGCTTTTGCGTGTGGGGTCTGGAGCGGTATGTTGCTCAAGGTTTTAGGCCTGGTCTGCCTCGATTACACACAATTCATTATCTAATATGCATAATGCATCAGCAGGCACTTAACATCAAATTATGGATGCATGCTAAAATACCCAGAGTAGTGTATGTAGAGAAAGGGCACTTTACTGTGCAAATAATCTGCCCACTTTCTGTAAATCAGGGAGTTGCAGGATTTTGCATAATTGGGCCCCATATGTAATAAATATTAATAAGCTCATACCCTTCTCACTGGCATGTTTGCATGTTTTAATTTTGCCTTTAAGTATTAAGGCTCTTATTTATTAATTTTTAAAATTTATTTTATTGTTAAACACTTGCAGGAGCAAACAACATCTAAAATGTGCTAGCACACATGCTGTACAAACGTTGCTAGAAAGGTGAGCAAGAAACTGGTTGAGACCCATCTGAGCCAAAGCAGTATGCCATGTCTTGCTAAATACATATTCCACATATCTATTAATGAAAGCTTACTGCTCTTGCACATGTTCTACGATTCACTGCCTGTATTCTTTCTAGAGGTCCAGAGTCATGTGCCTGACATGCATGACAAAGAGTTTTCCACTAAGTACCATATTTAAGCGGATATTGGCTTTTAAATGACGCATTCGTTAGAAGATAATTGTATGGCAGAGCATTGATCACTTTCCCTATAACCGACTCCCACATGATGATCAATCTAAGCAAGAGCAAAAGAGAGGAAAATCAATGTGCTAAATACTTAGCTCCTGTTTGACAATGCAGAATAACGATGTCACACGTGGCATTAGGCGGCTGACCTTGCTCTTCGTAGCAAGAAGGACAAGAGTGTGTTGTGGACGGGAGCCTGAAGCTGTCATAAAGAGCTATAATTCAATAGGACTGAAGACATTTTATTCAATTTGATAATGTTTTCATACTGTTTATTAGGATCTGATAGTTCATACACATGTTTCCATTATACATTTAATCCATTGATCAAATAAAGGGCACAAGGGATATTTCACTAAGATAACCACCATTTGTCAGACATTTTCTGAATAGAAATACGTAGCTCCTACTTTTGTTATTTCATATACAGTATATACTTTGACCTAGTGGTCGCAACATGACTATTTATTCTGCGATACTATTGAAAATGTTCAACCATCAGATATTTTGCCATAGTGTTTATAACAAGGTAGCCATCCCTTTGATAAATCTGGTTGTATTTGTTAATTATGGAAAATGTTGGCAATGTTGGGTTTTTATATGGCTGTAGCATCCATATGAGTATCTTGACTTGTCAGGTATTTAAATTGCAGAATTAACCAAAAACAGACATCTGCTATGCCAAATTATCACTATCATGATATATAATACACTTCTGCTCTGCACACTTATAGTGAAACCCTCTCCCCTCAGACCTTTTTGATGTTGGAATTAAGAGGGTTGTGTCTGACAATTTTTGTAACTTTTGAAACGACTGGCCAGCCATGCTGAAGTAAGAAAGAAGGGTTTGAACTCTTCTTTCTGTCACATATTGCATGTGCAAATGAGTGCAACACTATGTATGCCCTCCCATAGACTGCACTGAAAATGTGGGCCATCGCTAAATTTAAACTATTTAAAATGATCACGCCTTGTCCCTCTCTATGACAGCCGGCTTCTCACCTTCAAGTGGGGCAACTTGGAACATATAAACAATGTATGAACACTTTTGCCTTCCAACGTGGTCATTATTTAATTTTCCAGCATTACACGGCCTTAAAGTGCTCATATTATGCTCTTTTTCAGGTTTATAATTGAATTTAGAGGTTATATCAGAATAGGTTTACATGGTTTAATTTTCAAAAATCACCATATTTTTGTTGTACTGCACATTGCTGCAGATCCTCTTTTCACCCGGTGTGTTGAGCTCTTTGTTTTAGCTACAGAGTGAGGCATCACACTTCTATTCAATCTTTGTTGGGAGTCGCACATGTGCAGTACCTAGGTCAGCACTACAAGCCAGTCAGAAGCAGAGTATGAGGGCGTGCCACGCTAGCAGCTAGGCGAGCATTATAATGTGTTACAAAGTGACGCACGTTTCTCACGGAAGTAAAGGCTGGACTACTGTTTGGAGCGGTTTGTGAACAGTGTTTTCCGTTGGAGATGGTAAGTCCCTTCGGGGTGGACTTTGGGCTTTTTCACTTTGAAAAACCAAAAAAAGATATATGACACAATAAAGGAAAGGGAAAAAGCCAAAAAGCGTAATATGAGCACTTTAAGTTTCCACCAAAAGAAGCATCACAAAGAGGGGACCCTTTTCATACATTCCCAACACATGATTAAACCTAATTAATGCCAGCAATTGTGTCGAAAATGATTTGACGAGAGGAGTCTTCACTGGTAATTCTCACCATCCTCAGTGATGTTTCTTTACTGTAGAAGCTAATTATCCTCCACATAAAGCATTGCAGATACCTTTAGAGACGGGTCCTCAATCCTATTGAGAGCAGAATGGAGACTATTGAAAATCCAGCACAGTACACACTGTGCAACAGATTAACTAGGGGCCCAAAAGACATCGGACAATGATAATCTATTTTTGTATCACAGAGCACTAAAATGGGTTTTCAACCTATTTCTCTACCTGTGGGAAAGAATCATAGCTATGACAAATGACTATAAGCGAGACAAGAGATGGGTGGGGGGCAGGTCGGTGGGGGTAAGAATGAGAGGAGAAGGGAGCGTAGTTATTTGAGGATTCTAAACTCGGAACAATATGAGAACTGGAACACAATTTGGCATCAGATTACTCACGGTGATATCCATCAAAACACACAATTCAGTCACTCAATATCATTACTGTCGGCTTGATAAGCTTTTAAGCTGGAGATAACATCTTGATGTGGTAACACAAGTGGGAGAAGAGTCTCATCTGTTTCTATTGTTGAGGCCACAACAGAGAAAAATGAACCACGTACCAGAGCAATGAGTGAGATGATTCACTACAAAAATGATTGACGAATATATCATTAACGAGCCTCTATCTCACATCCCTGCAAAGATAAAGACAACAACAAACTTTACCTTTTGACATATCTTTGAATCAATACTTGTATAATCTCTAAGTGTTTATTAAAGCTACAGTACATTGTGTAAGAATTTCTCCCATCTAGCGGTGAAATTGTGTATTGACAACCAACTGAATATTACTTTCTAGCCCCTCCCATTCCGAGCGCGTTGTAACTCCTACGGTGGCCGTATGGCAAGATTAACATGGCTTCCAGTACGAGTATCAGTGCTATCGTTATTCTGTATATTGTACAAGATTTATAGTGTAAGGCAATGTTTACAGCGTAAGCTACATATTTTTCTCTGTGAGCAGAGTCAGGGATCAGTTGATGCGACGGAGGTGCGAGGGAGAAGGTCAGACTCAAAAGGAAAAAAAGGGATTGTGTTGCTGTGCTGTGAGTTGTTCATTCATTCACCGGACCAATGTATTTTAAAGATGGAGGCACAACATGTCTGCCGCCATTCGAGCGACTCGCTCGTATGTATTCGGAATGATTCTGAATTGCAGATTTTATGCTTACGATAATACTTTGATTAGTTGGTGGAAGTTATTACACATGAATGAGCACATATTTGTGAAAGAACAAAGGTTTGTTTTGCTAAGAATCAACTCAAAACATTACACAATGGAGCTTTAAGAGTGTGAGCAGAGATAATATTGCAATGAAATGCTTTGAAGCGTCCTGTGGCTTCTTATCAAACGTAACATTGGGAACAAACTGAATTGACTTGCTGAATGCTGGAGCTCTAAACCCTAACTTTCACTCTTTTCTTTTTTGACTGAGAGTGATTACTTCATCTTCTATAGCAATCCTGTGCAGAGAGGAATCAATCATGGATTGAAATATGCCACGATTCAGTCACAGAAACTATCCCCCCATCTACGAGATTAAATATCCGTCGTAATGAATGACACAGGCTCTTGTACCCATTAATTATAAAGATTAGAATCATGGCTTTGCTTTGAACTCGTGTCCACGCTGATTCTCAAGGTCATTCTCTCTTAGAGACGACTTACATGCAAAAAAACCTAGAACTAATTCAATGTTAAAAAATAGTTTCCCATGCATTTTTTCTATTGCCTCATAATGTAAATACTAATAGTTATGGTTACAAACAACCAAATGACAGCATTCTTAG